>NC_056743.1:1912314324-1912605179 GCF_019279795.1 Protopterus annectens | reverse complement strand
TGTAGAGATGGCATAGTGGTACTGTTAATGCTGTAATATGGTACAGAATGCAGAGATGGTACGGTGCTACTGTCAGTGCTGTAGTATGGCACTGACAGTGTAGAGATGGCATAGTGGTACTGTTAATGCTGTAATATGGTACAGAATGCAGAGATGGTACGGTGCTACTGTCAGTGCTGTAGTATGGCACTGACAGTGTAGAGATGGCATAGTGGCACTGTTAACGCTGTAATATGGTACAGAATGCAGAGATGGTACGGTGCTACTGTCAGTGCTGTAGTATGGCACTGACAGTGTAGAGATGGCATAGTGGTACTGTTAACGCTGTAATATGGTACAGAATGTAGAGATGGTACGGTGCTACTGTCAGTGCTGTAGTATGGCACTGACAGTGTAGAGATGGCATAGTGGTACTGTTAATGCTGTAATATGGTACAGAATGTAGAGATGGTACGGTGCTACTGTCAGTGCTGTAGTATGGCACTGACAGTGTAGAGATGGCATAGTGGTACTGTTAATGCTGTAATATGGTACAGAGTGTAGAGAAGGTACAATGGTACTATGGTACTGGCAGTTCAATAATATGGCACTAACAGTGCAGAGGTGGTACAGTGGTACTGTCAGTGCTGTAATATGGCACTAACAGTGTACAGATGACATGGTTGTATGGCAATGCTGTAATATGATGCTAATAGTGTGTAGAGATGGTATGGTGGCACTGTCAGTGTTGTAATATTGCACATAGTGTAGAGGTGGTGCAGTGGTACTATCAGTGCTGTAATACGACACTATGTGTTGAGCTGGCACTGTCAGTGGTGTAATATGGCACTAAGTGTACAGATGACACAGTGGTACTGTTAATGCTGTAATATGGTTCAGAGCATAGAGAAGGTATGATGGTATTGTTAGTGCTGTAATACAGCACAAAGGGTGTAGAGATGGTACAGTGGTACTGTTAGTGCTATTCTATGGCACTGAAACTGTAGAGATTGCATGGTGGTACTGGCAGTGCTGTTCTATGGCACTGACAGTGTAGAGATGATATGGTGGTACTATCAGTGCTGTTCTATGGTACTGAGAGTGTAGAAATAGTACTGTGGTACTATCAGTGCTGTTCTATGGCAATGACAGTGTAGCGATGGTATGGTGGTACTATCAGGGCTGTTCTATGGCACTGACAGTGTAGAGATGATATGGTGGCACTACCAGTGCTGTTCTATGGTACTGAGAGTGTAGAGATGGTACTGTGGTACTGTCAGTGGTGTAATATGGCACTGAGTGCAGAGATGGTATGGTGGTACTGTACCATATGTTAGTGCAGTACTTAAAATTAAATAGACAGTATGGAGGAAAAGTGGCAGTGTACGTCGCAATGTGGCATACCAATGACAGAATTTAAATAGCATGGTAAATTGATGTTAGTGTACTACAGGCTTTGTATGACAGCAAGAGAATACGGATGGCATGGTGGTACAGTAATGCTGTTAAACAAGGGTATAGTGCAGAATGACAACACACTGATAACATGGGAGCAGTTTGGCACAGTAACACGTAATGTGTCATAGCAGTGACAATATGTGCACAGTATGGAAGCAGTTTGGTAGTGTACCACCGACACTGCATCACAGCAGTAAAACTACAAGATTAATATGGAAGCAGTTTGGCACTGTGCCACAACAGTGACAGTATATGGAAGCACTTTGGCACTGTGCCACAGGAAAAACAATATGTACATAGTATGGAAGCAGTCTGACAATGTACCACTGACACTATGCCATAGCAGTGACAGTATGTGCATATTATAGAAATAGTTTAGGAGTTTACCACTGACACTATGCAACAGATGTAGCAATATGTACAGAGTAATGAAGCAGAGTTGCAGTCCACCACTGATATTGTGACACAGCTGTGACAGTAAATCAATAGTGTGGTGTAGAGAGGCAGTGTACCACAGATACTGCCACTGTAGTGACAGCATAAGGATGATATGTTGGCTAAGTGTATCAGAGGTTCTGCTGTACAGCAAGAAGAGTGTATGGATTGCATGGTGGTGCAGTCTGAGTGCATTACATGTACATTGGCACAGTAATAGCAGTATACACAAAGTGCCAGTCTGCTATGGTCCCTGTGGTGCAACACTGTCAGCATACTATACCCTGACTTGGGAGTGGTACCTAGAGTACGCATAAGGCACAGTAGTCCAGTTACTAAGGAAAATAGGCACAAAGTTAAAAAGTTTAATTCTACAGATCTACAGTCAGAAACAGTGCTTCTACAAATGTCCATCACTCATTTTATGCTATGGGTACTTACATTGAAGCTGTAGGAGTTGTTCACCTTACTAAGGGCAAGTGTTTCATATTTTTCCTTTTGCTCCTATGATAAAAATGGCATTTGTAAGTTTAATGAAATCACAACTCATAAATAAAAGTCAGGTTTTGTACAAGCACATCATACTAAAATAAATTACTGAAATATATATGCTCATAAAGAAGTGCAACAGTCTAGTGCTAGACAACAAAGGTCTTCTACACAGCATACAGGTTTACTAGAGTATGTGAAACGTTACACAAAAACACATTTTCAGCACTGATGCGCCAAAGCTACAAAGTGAGAAAGGATGCACAAAAGTGGCAGTTTTTTTCAGAAAAGAAGTGAATTGTGAAAAAATATGCAAAACCAGTAGCAATGCTTTCTGAGGAAAATAAATGTAGCAGAGCTTTGAAACGCAAACCTGGTTCAAACACACACACACACACACACACACACACACACACACACACACACACAAGGGAGTTTAGAGTTTCACATGCTGTTTCCTCTTGTCAAAAGCAACAGTATCTTCAATTGGTTTAAACTCTGAAGTTACTCAGGCAACTTTACTTTGGAAAATGTTACATGGATTCAACATTTTCACAATGCAGGAAAAGAGTGGGTGATTTTAATTGTGATTTAAGAAATAATAAAAAAGGGGGTGGTGAAAACAGTGGGTGATTTTAATTGTGATTTAAGAAATAATAAAAAAGAGGGGGTGATGTTAAAAGTGTTAGAAGTGATACGTGGAAAGACACATTTGGGATAATAAACAGCCAGCATCTAGAAAAAGCAATTTAAGATTAGAGATAGTTTATTTTATTATTTAAGCAAGTTTGAAAATTACACAATAAGGAACAAAATATGCAAGGTGTTCAGATCATTTGGCAATCTGGATATAAATTCAAGAAACATAAGTATAAAAATAGGAAAATTAATTTAAAAATTAAACAAAAAGAATCAGATAAGGAAGGCACAAAAATAATTAGACAATTATGGAAAGATCGTGTAGGGATGAGAGAATTCGACAAGAACTCGACATTATGGTGGGTATGTTTCAAAGATAAACAATGTTATTTGGAATGGCAAAGTTTAAAGAGAAAAGAGGTGAAGTATAAAGTATTCAGAAATCTAGAAAGTAAGGAGTAAAAGGTAAACTAGGAAATATTCAGCTTAACATGGATGAAATACAAATACTGGGCATGCACACTTGGAAATGACAAAGCTAAGATGCAGCAATGGGAAGAAATAAGACAGCTGTGTTGTCATTTCCATGGGGATCTAAATTAAAGAGAGTAAAAAGAAGAGGTTTATACGTCAAGTTAGAAGGATGAGGGCTGTGTCTGATAAATCTGGTGGTTTATGCAGCAGTTACATTTATATACACTGTTGAGATGGATGAAGGAGGAAAATGGGTCCTTGATAAAAGAAAATACAAAAAATGGTGTATGATGACCAAATTTAAAAGGGAAAGAGGAGGTCTGAATCAGGAAATAAAGGAGTATGAAGAGTGGCAGAGGATGACAGCAAAACGTGGTACTAAGACTGGGGAAAATAAAGATAAGGGAGATAGAGGATGACAAAAAAACGTGGTACTAAGACTGGGGAAAATAAAGATAAGGGAGATAGAGGATGATAGGAAAACGTGGTACTAAGACTGGGGAAAATAAAGATAAGGGAGATAGAGGATGATAGCAAAACATGGTACTAAGACTGGGGAAATAAAGATAAGGGAGATAGAGGATGATAGGAAAACGTGGTACTAAGACTGGGGAAAATAAAGATAAGGGAGATAGAGGATGATAGCAAAACATGGTACTAAGACTGGGGAAATAAAGATAAGGGAGATAGAGGATGATAGCAAAACATGGTACTAAGACTGGGGAAATAAAGATAAGGGAGACAGAGGATGATAGCAAAACGTGGTACTAAGACTGGGGAAATAAAGATAAGGGAGACAGAGGATGATAGGAAAACGTGGTACTAAGACTGGGAAAATAAAGATAAGGGAGATAGAGGATGATAGGAAAATGTGGTACTAAGACTGGGGAAATAAAGATAAGGGAGATAGAGGATGATAGGAAAACATGGTACTAAGACTGGGGAAATAAAGATAAGGGAGATAGAGGATGATAGGAAAACGTGGTACTAAGACTGGGGAAATAAAGATAAGGGAGATAGAGGATGATAGGAAAACATGGTACTAAGACTGGGGAAATAAAGATAAGGGAGATAGAGGATGATAGCAAAACGTGGTACTAAGACTGGGGAAATAAAGATAAGGGAGATAGAGGATGATAGGAAAACATGGTACTAAGACTGGGGAAATAAAGATAAGGGAGATAGAGGATGATAGGAAAATGTGGTACTAAGACTGGGGAAAAAAAGATAAGGGAGATAGAGGATGATAGGCAAACGTGGTACTAAGACTGGGGAAATAAAGATAAGGGAGATAGAGGATGATAGCAAAACATGGTACTAAGACTGGGGAAATAAAGATAAGGGAGACAGAGGATGATAGCAAAACGTGGTACTAAGACTGGGAAAATAAAGATAAGGGAGATAGAGGATGATAGGAAAATGTGGTACTAAGACTGGGGAAATAAAGATAAGGGAGATAGAGGATGATAGGCAAACATGGTACTAAGACTGGGGAAATAAAGATAAGGGAGACAGAGGATGATAGGAAAACGTGGTACTAAGACTGGGGAAATAATGATAAGGGAGATAGAGGATGATAGCAAAACGTGGTACTAAGACTGGGGAAATAAAGATAAGGGAGATAGAGGATGATAGGAAAACATGGTACTAAGACTGGGGAAAATAAAGATAAGGGAGATAGAGGATGATAGGAAAAAGTACAGTTTTGTACCTACCATAAATGTAGATGTCCGAGAGGTATGCATCTGCAGTCCTAACAAATGGGTTGTCCTGCCTCAGGCAGCCATTCGGTCGGCCGGATTCCAAAGTCTGGGTCTGGCCTCGGCTGATGTCGCACTTCACCCGACGTCATAGCTGCAGTTTATCGGGTATAAAGGCATCAGCCGACGCCATTTTCCTCAGTGTTTCTTGCCCCAGATGCCAGGTGCCCTCTAGGAAGGCTAAATTTGGATAAATGCAAATGGCTCCAAACAGTAGAGAGCAAACAAAATAAGCATGTATATACATATATACAAACAAATACCCCATAATAGATTCCCCCAGCTAGCTATAAGATGGGCAAATACCCTAGGAGTACCACAGAGGGGAAGGAGGGTGGGTAATCCTGACTGCAGATGCATACCTCTCGGACATCTAC
This sequence comes from Protopterus annectens, assembly GCF_019279795.1. NCBI lineage: Eukaryota > Metazoa > Chordata > Ceratodontiformes > Protopteridae > Protopterus > Protopterus annectens. Next base: position 1,912,599,568 of record NC_056743.1, on the reverse strand, counting down.
ATTTATGGTAGGTACAAAACTGTACTATGTCCTTCAAGGATGCATCTGCAGTCCTAACAAATGGGTAGAATACCATAGCCAAACTGGGGGTGGAGGCACTAAGATGCTTATGGTGTAGCTAAGATCCCTTGCAAAACAGCAGCTGCAAAACCTGCTCGGGATCTGGAGTATAAAGGTAGATTATAATGCTTGGCAAATGTATGCACGGAGCTCCAAGTAGCAGCTTCTAAAATGTCTTTGGTAGCCACTCCTCGTAGGAAAGCTGTAGTAGTGGCTGTAGCTCTTGTGGAGTGAGGTCTGATGTTTTCTGGAGTTGTCTTTCCATGAAATGAGTAACAAAATCTAATGCAATTTCCTATCCATTTTGAGATTGTCTGTTTTGAAATTGCTTTTCCTTCCATTCCTGTTGCATACGCTACCAGAAGCTGGTCAGTCTTTCTGTTGGTTTTGGTTCTGTCCAGATAATAGCGCAATTGCCTGTGCACATCCAATGTATGTAATAGTCTCTCCCCCCTGTTCTGTGGGTTGGGGAAGAATGTTGGCAAGTGGATTGATTGGTTCAATGATACCCTGGAGACCACTTCTGGCATAAAAGTAGGATTAGTTCTCAAGGACACTCTATCCTGATGGAAGTTAAGGAAGGGCTGTACTGCCATTAATGCCTGTAGTTCAGAAACCCTTCTTGCTGAAGTGATTGCAAGCAGGAAAGCAGTTTTCCAAGATAAGAACTGTAATTCTGCTGTTGCTGCTGGTTCGAAAGGGGGAAGTGTTAACTTTTCCAGCACAAAGTTAAGGTCCCATGTAGGCAAAGGTGGCTTCCTTGGAGGCTTTACATTTTTAATTCCTCTCAGAAACTGCCTGAGTAGAGGATGAGAGAATACTGGAGGATCCATGTTGTATTCTGCTGAAATTGCTGATGCATGAATCTTAATGGAGGAGTAAGACAGGCCATTGTGGAAAAGTTCTGCTAAGTATTCCAGGATGTTAGCTATGTTTGCTAATGATACATTTTCTCCTTTTGCTGTACTCCAAATGAGGTATCTTTTCCATCTGGCTGAATAAGTCTTCCTTGTGGAGGGTCTGCGAGCCTCCAGGATAATGTCTTTAACCCTCTGAGATAAGTCTGGGTTATTTTGCTTTATGTAATATTCCAAGCAGCTAGCTGCAGTGTTTTCAAGTTTGGATGTAGGATTTTGTAGTTGCTCTGTGTTAGCAGTAAAGGAACCAGAGGTAGAGGCCATGCGTGTGTCCGAGACATACTCCTCAGTAGCGGGTACCAATGCTGCCTCGGCCAGTCTGGAGCTATCAGGATGATCCTTGGGTGATCTTCTTTGATCTTCAGTAGCACTTTGTGCATCAAAGGAAGAGGTGGGAATGCATATGCTGTCAGGTTTTCCCAACTGAAGGATAGGGAGTCCACCTTCCAAGCAAGAGGGTGGTATGTCCTTGTGCAGAATTTCCTCAATTGGTGGTTGTGTGGGGATGCGAACAGGTCTATTTCTGGTAGTCCCCATTTCTTAGTAATGGTTTTGAAGATGTCTGGATGTAGCATCCATTCGTGGGCATCCATGGTAGTTCTGCTTAATGTGTCTGCTAGTGCATTTTCTTTTCCTGGCACAAATTTGGCCTGGAGTTGAATGTTGTGGTTCAGGGCCACATTCCACAGGTCCATTGCCATCCGGCATAGAGGATATGAGTGTGTGCCGCCCTGTTTGTTGATATACCACATGACTGTGGTGTTGTCCGTCCTTATCAGTAAATGACCTTGTTGAAGAAAAGGTCTGAATGTCTGAAGTGCCTGTTTCACTGCCAGCATCTCTTTTTGATTGATATGCAGGCTCAGCTGGTCTTGTGTCCATAGGCCTTGTATACACTTGTCCACCATGTGTGCCCCCCAGCCTAGGTCTGAGGTGTCCGTGGTGATAGTCTGGCTTGGGAGAGGTTTGTGGAAGGGTAGACCTCTGTTCAGCTGACAGGCCTGAGCCCACCACCGGAATTCTTGTTTCAGGCATGGAATTATTGGAATCTGGGCTTCTAGACTGTGCTTGTGTTGAGACCATAAATTTCTTAGGTACCATTGCAACTTTCTCATATGTAGCCTGGCATGTGGAATGAATATTATGCAGGATGCCATGTATCCGAGGGCTTGCAGGACTTTCCTTGCTGTAAGCTGGTTCTGCGTTGTTAATGCCATTAAATAGAGTGGTAGTTGCTTTTGCTTTTCTGCTGTGAGAAATTACATTTGCTTTGTTGTGTCCAGTTCTGCGCCCAAGAATGTTATCCTTTGGGATGGTGCCAGCCTTGACTTTTTCATGTTGACTGTGTATCCCAGGGCTTGCAGTAGTTGTATAACCTTTTCCAAATCTTTTGTTAATTTGGTCTTGTTGTCCGCTTGTATCAGGCAGTCATCCAGGTATGGGTAAATTTGAATTCCCTGAAGCCTGCAATGAGCAATTACTGATGCCAGGCATTTCGTGAATACTCTGGGCGCAGTAGATAAGCCAAAGGGCAATGCTGAGAATTGATAATGCTCTGATCCTGCAAGAAATCTGAGGTATCTTCTGCAATCTGGTCATATAGGGACGTGCAGGTATGCCTCCTTGAGATCTAGAGTCACCAGCCAAGACTCCTTGCCCAGCATGGGAAGAAGTTGCTGTAGGGTCAGCATTTTGAATTTTGGAACAATGAGATATGTGTTCAGAGCGGACAGGTCGAGAATAAGTCTCCATTGGTTTTCTTTTCTTGGAACCAGGAAAAGTCTGGAGTAAAATCCCTGCCCTTGTTCCATAGACGGTACCTTTTCTATAGCTCTCATCCTTAGTAGGTGGTTGATTTGTGCTAGAGCATTTGTTTTTTGGTTTGGTGGTAGGTTTGGCATTCCTCTCTTTTTTGGTAGAGTGTGGAAGTGAAACCTGTAGCCTTTGTCTATTGTCTGTAAAATCCATTTGTCTCCTGTAATGTAATGCCAGTTTACGGAAAATAAGGCAAGCTTTCCGCCTAAGGGTGCTTGCAGTTGTTCCCTGGTAGGCGGTATCAGAGTCAAGTCATTGTGTCTGTCCTGTTGGAGTGGTCGTAGCTGGATCTGTGGCAGTACCTCTCTGGTTGTTGGGCTGTCACTGACGTCCCCTGTAGGCACCTCTGGATTGACCTCTGCCTCTTGGGCGCCTATTTCTGCCTCTCTGTGCTCTGGAGGTATCTGGAAAGGACCAATTCTTCGAAGGCCAGTTTCTACTAAACCTCGGAGGCTGGACCTGTAAGAAATCCTTGACTGTTTGGACAGATTTTGCTTTTTCTTCCACCTTTTTTAGCACTTGCTGTGCAGGGGAACCAAACAAACTTTGTTTCTCCATGGGAGCATCTAGAAGCTTTGACTTTACATGGTCTGGTAGGGATTGCTCTTTTAACCAGGAATGCCTTCTCATCACTGTTCCAGTCATAGCTGATCTAAAGGAAGCCTCCAGTGCATCATAGCCACATTTTAAGGAATGATTACTGACCTGCTGAGTGTTATGTACCAAATCCTGAAGGGACTTACGGTCTATAGGTTCAGGAGAGGACAGTTTTTTATTGAGCTGGTCTAACAAAAATTCCTGATACTGAATCATGTGGAATTGACAGTTTAAGGCCCTAGCCGAAAGAGTAGCAGAAGTATAAACTTTTTTACCCCATCTCTCTAATGCTCTAGATTCTCTTTCAGAGGGAGGGGGGTTTTGGCAGAGGCAGCTGCTACAGCTTTGGGGCCCTGTGAAATGGTTTCAGGATCTGCAATAGGAGCCTTATACAAGTGAAAGTGTGTGTCCGGGACCCTGTAATATCTGTCGGGCTTGGCAGAGGCCGGGGGGATAGAGTCAGGGGCAGTACAAGCATCATTATAAGCATCATCAACAACTGTGAGTACTGAAGGAATGGCTAAAGGCCTATGCTGTGGTAAATGTAAAAAGGTCCTAAGCCTTTTCCTTGAATCTGAAAAATCCTGGCCCTGCCATTGAAAATGCTCTCTCATAGCATGTAAAGTTTCCCCAAAAGAAAATTCCTCTGGAGGAGAGGCAGAAGGAATGGAGTCTTCTGCATCGGAATCCTCATAAGGAGAATATGGGCCTTCTGGAGGACCTGTGTTGTCTGAATCATCCGAGGAATAGTCTGTAGAAACAGGATCCGGGGGCTCTGCTCTAGGCCTCTTCTCTGGAGGGGGTTGAGAGGCCCTGTCTGGGTGAGGATGGGAACCCCTAATCAAAGAAATGAGATCCTCAGCCAAGCTGAGCATTTGGGAACTGGAGGTAGGCCTGTGTGAGGGGGGTTTAGCAAGCAAGGCCTTAGAAGATTTAGCTGCTTTAGCCCTAGAAAAAGCCTTGATAGACATAGATGCAGGGGGCCTAGCAGCTCCACGTGCAGGAGTAGATATGTCTAAAGCAATAGTATCCTGGGAGCCTGCTACAGCAGGGGTAAGTTCAGTAGCGGATTCAGCCATGCTGTGTGAGGCCTCGGCTATCGGAGGCAAGCTTTCGGTCGAAGGAAGAACCGAGGACTCGGTTTCGGCCAAAACCGAGGCACTCGCGGTTGGCTTAACCGTGGTTTCGGCCGAAACCGCGGACCGCGAGTGTCGGTCCTTTTCCTTACGCTTTTTAGCTAATTGTGAAGTCGGAGTCTCCGACGGCATTTTGTAAGCAAAAGCGGGACCAAAAAACTCCTCTGCAAACTCCGACCGACGTCTAAGTGTCCGTCGGTTGAAGGAAGCACAGGCTAGACAAGCTGATACGTCGTGGTCTGGGCCTAAGCAAGGAAGGCAGTAAGAGTGGAAATCCTTATGAGGTATTTGTTTCCCACAAGTTAAACAATTATTTACTTTTTCTGACATCGGCTGAGGCAAGAAAGAGTCCCCAACGGGGTACTTAGCTTTTTAGAAGTCTTCGGCTAGTAGTAATCTCTGGATCTGACCGACCGGCACTTGCGAACAGCTTCTGCTTCGGGCACCGCGCGGCAAGAAAGACTCAGGAAAATGGCGTCGGCTGATGCCTTTATACCCGATAAACAGCAGCTATGACGTCGGGTGAAGTGCGACATCAGCCAAGGCCAGATCCAGACTTTGGAATCCGGCCGACCGAAGGGCTGCCTGAGGCAGGACAACCCATTTGTTAGGACTGCAGATGCATCCTTGAAGGACATCGTGGTACTAAGACTGGGGAAATAAAGATAAGGGAGACAGAGGATGATAGCAAAACATGGTACTAAGACTGGGGAAAATAAAGATAAGGGAGATAGAGGATGATAGGAAAACGTGGTACCAAGACTGGGGAAATAAAGATAAGGGAGATAGAGGATGATAGGAAAACATGGTACTAAGACTGGGGAAAATAAAGATAAGGGAGATAGAGGATGACAGCAAAACATGGTACTAAGACTGGGGAAAATAAAGATAAGGGAGATAGAGGATGACAGCAAAACATGGTACTAAGACTGGGGAAATAAAGATAAGGGAGATAGAGGATGATAGCAAAACGTGGTACTAAGACTGGGGAAAATAAAGATAAGGGAGATAGAGGATGATAGGAAAACGTGGTACTAAGACTGGGGAAATAAAGATAAGGGAGATAGAGGATGATAGGAAAACGTGGTACTAAGACTGGGGAAATAAAGATAAGGGAGATAGAGGATGATAGGAAAACGTGGTACTAAGACTGGGAAAATAAAGATAAGGGAGATAGAGGATGATAGGAAAACATGGTACTAAGACTGGGGAAATAAAGATAAGGGAGATAGAGGATGATAGGAAAACGTGGTACTAAGACTGGGGAAATAAAGATAAGGGAGACAGAGGATGATAGGAAAACGTGGTACTAAGACTGGGGAAATAAAGATAAGGGAGATAGAGGATGATAGGAAAACGTGGTACTAAGACTGGGAAAATAAAGATAAGGGAGATAGAGGATGATAGGAAAACGTGGTACTAAGACTGGGAAAATAAAGATAAGGGAGACAGAGGATGACAGAAAAACGTGGTACTAAGACTGGGGAAAATAAAGATAAGGGAGATAGAGGATGATAGGAAAACGTGGTACTAAGACTGGGGAAAATAAAGATAAGGGAGATAGAGGATGATAGGAAAACGTGGTACTAAGACTGGGAAAATAAAGATAAGGGAGATAGAGGATGATAGGAAAACATGGTACTAAGACTGGGGAAATAAAGATAAGGGAGATAGAGGATGATAGGAAAACGTGGTACTAAGACTGGGAAAATAAAGATAAGGGAGACAGAGGATGACAGAAAAACGTGGTACTAAGACTGGGGAAAATAAAGATAAGGGAGATAGAGGATGATAGGAAAACGTGGTACTAAGACTGGGGAAAATAAAGATAAGGGAGATAGAGGATGATAGGAAAACATGGCATTTGAACATAATGGAGAACTATTATTGTGTTTATCTATGAAAAGAATGGGGGAAGGAAAGATAAAAGATGCAAACATGAGAACAGAAAGGTCCAATAAGTACAGTGAATGTAGAGACTTCCTATGGAGATTATCAGTACAAAAATAACAGTGAAAGTGAATATGCCATATTAAAAACAGGAGAAAGAATATGACATTATTGTGCTAAAGTTGAAACAACAGGGGATGTTAATGGGAAAAGTTATGTGAAAACAATTACTTGGAAGAATGAAAAAATGGCAGACATAAATATGGATGTGTTGTAATATGGCTATTATAAAGGTTTGTTTGTCTTTCGGCTTTTCCCGGTTAGGGGTCGCCACAGCAGAACTCCGGTCTGCTAATGATTGGCAGTTGTTTTTTTTTTTTTTTTTATGGTGCTGTTTCCAGCCCGACGCCCAACTTTCAACGAAGGCACGCCCATTCAACGCATGTCTTTCGAACGCCCACTCAACTGCAAGGAGGACATGCAGACTCCACACAGAAGACACTCCCAACCCAAGCCAAGAATCGAACGGGAGAACCTCTTGCTGTGAAGCAACAAGAAAATATGAAAAAATGGATAAATAGGTGTTTTACATAGTGTGGACAATGTGGAATTAAAAATAATATAAAGCCAAACAGCAATGAGGAAATAATCCACTTTAATGACGGGTAAACGCAAACAACTGAGCGCTTTCGCCAAATGATGTGGCTTCTTCGGAGTTGATTTAATGCAATGTGGAATTAAAGACTGAATGAAATAACATTTAATGGAGAATGGGTACTGGCAGAAATATTAAAGAAAATATGATTTTGGTTATAGGGAAAAGGGTGGGGGGGTCATAAAATGGATGCAGATGAAAAAGAAATGCATGTATAGTATTATGTGAATGATGGAAAATGATTATAAAGAAAAAGAAATAATTATAAATAGTATATGTAAAAACTATTAAAAAAATTATGTCTTACCATAACGTTCCAGCTGTGTTGTAGAGCTTCACTAATCCTTGCCATTTATTTCATCTTGCGCCTTCCAAAACTCTAAAGCTAAGCTCTACCCATGATGCTCATCTGTAAATTACCTCAGATCGAGTTTGCCCATAACAGTGACAGACAGATAAAAGCAATAAATAAGAGGCCATATCTGATTCTGTAGGGTATATATCACCACATCGAATGGTGATACATTCGAACACCCTTTGTTCGAACTGAAAAGCCCGAAAGCCCTAAACCGCAAGTTACGGAACATCAATTTTTTCACCAGGGGAAAAAATCGGTGGGCTGTCTTCGGGGCTTTGCTATTTCCTCCACTGTAGTGCGATCTCGGAGTTGATATATTTAAGTAGGGGTGTGGTGGGCAAAGCCGCCACTTCAGTTTGTTTTAAAGTTCTGATTTTTTTCCCCCCCCACGGAGTAGCAATTTTTTTCCCTGGGAAAAAAATCGTTGTTCGTGAGTTCGCTGTTTAGGGTTTTTGGACTTTTAGGTTCGAACAAAGGGTGTTCGAACTTATCACCATTCGATGTGGTGATATAGACCCGATTCTGTATTATGAAGCCAGGCTTTAAGGAATATTCGTCCCACTAAGAATCTTAGGTAGGGAGGAAGGAGTGGGGAAATGTCAAGGATTAGTGAAGACCGACAACACAGATGGAACGTTATGGTAAGATGTAACTTCTTTATCTGATGTTGTCAATCTTCACATCATCCTTGACTGTGGGACAGAGTCCCTAGCTACCTGAATACTGGGAGGTCTCATGGAAGAATATTCTGGAGCACCATCGACTTGAATGATGCATGTCCCCTAGAGACCTGGTCCAGTTTGTAATTAGGAATAAAGGTATGAGATGATGTCCATGTAGCTGCTGCACAAATGTCATCTAATGGAGCTCTGGCATGAAAAACTTCAGAAGCTGCTATAGCTCTCATTGAATGAGCTCTCACAGGACATTGTGGTTGAAGTCCGTTTGAATTATAAACGAACGTAATACAATCCCCAAGCCATTTAGCTATAGCAACCTTATAAAGTGGGTCACCCAGAGAAAGTGATGAAAATGCAACAAACAATTGGTCTGACTTCCTGATAACTTTTGTTCTGTTAAGGTAAAAATGTAATTGTCTGTGGACATCTAGTAAATGTAGACAGTACTTTCCCTTACTGCAGAAATTAGGGAAAAAGACTGGTAGATGCAAAGTTTGACTGCTATTAGATTCTGAAACAACCTTCAGCAAAAAGAAAGGATTAGTTCAAGACAAACCCTGTCCTTGTGAAATATTAAATAGAGGAGCTTGCAGGACAAAGCTTGAATTTCTGATACTCATCTGGCAAAAGTGATAGCTACTTGTTGTTTTCTTTCTGCTTTTCCTTGTTAGGGGCCGCCACAGCGGAACTCCGGTCCGCTAACGACTTGCAGTAGAATTTTACGGTGCAGAGGTGCCAGCCCGACGCCCAACCTTCAACAAAGGCACGCCCAGTCACACATGTCTTTTGAACACCACTCGACTGTGGGGAGGACATACAGACTCCACACAGAAGGCACTCCAGCCAAGAATCGAACGAGAGAGCCTCTTGCTGTGAGGCGACAATGCTACCGCTGCACCACCGCGGCTTAACCTGATAGTTACTAAAAACACAATCTTTCAGGTCACAAAACTGAAGTCACAAGTAGATGAAGGTTCACATGGGAATAAAATGAGACACTGTCGGACCAAAGGTAGATCTCATCGAGCACTGGGGGCTTTAAAGGGGGCTTTAGCATAAGGGTTCCTTTCAAGCAGGCCTTGCACAGTTTATATGAAATCAGTGAAGACCCATCAAAACCAACATGGAAGTTGGATATTCCAGCAAGATGGAAGCTGAAGAGCCAGACTGATAAAGACAGATCAGAAATTCTAAAACGTTATCCACAGGAGTTGTGTAAGCATCAATATTAGTGTCAAGAGCCCATAAGGCAAATGTTTCCCATTTACTATGGTAAAGTTTTCTAGTTGAAAAGGCTTGTGATGAACTAGAATGATTTGTTGGACTGGTGATTTAAGAGAAGAAAGCCTGGCAATCATGGAAAGTGGAGAAGCCACTCAGTGAGCTTGAGATGCTGGAGATTGGGATGAATCATTCCTTCTGGGTGAAATAGAAGATCTGGACCTGGGTCCAGAATCCAAGGTTTCCGAAGTAGATGAGACCAAAAGAAGGGAAACCACACCTATCAAATCCAGAACAGGGCAATGAGGATTACCGTGTTCTTCGACCTCTTGGCTTTCTTTAGAAACTGAGATTTCAGAGGCGTCAGAGAAAAGGCATACAGAAGACGGTGGTGTGGGGGGGCAAACATGAAGAACAGCATCTCTGGGTGACTTCCCCAAAGGGGGGATTAGGGCAAAGTAACTGCTGCATTTGTTCAGGGGGGACACAAACAGGTCACAGCAAGGTTGGCCGCAGTGCTGGAAGATCTTTCTGACCACTGTCGGAATGAGAGAGCACTCATGAGGCATCATGATAGTTCTGCTCAGTTTGTCCACTATCACGTTGGAGTTCCCCGGAATGTGCACTGTTGTTAAAAAGTGGTTGAAGAAAATTGTCCATTGCCAAACTCTGAGGGCTTCTCAACAAAGTGGGTAAGATTTGGTTCCTCCCGTGTTTGTTGATATACCAGACTACTGACATGTTGTCCATCTGAATTGCCAGTTTTCCCAAGAGGAGGGCATCCTGAAATGCTTGCAACGCTAAGGGCACTGCCTTCATCTCTAGAACACTGATGTGCAAATTGGCCTTAATTTGGGACCAAGTACCTTGGACTGCCCTTCCCAGATAATGCCCCCCCCATCTGGGAAGCATCCGTGGTCACTATGGCTTTGGGCTGCAGAAGAAGGAATGGGCAGCCTGAAAGGATCTCATTGGAATGGAGCTACCAAGACAGGTCTTGTTTGCAACAATTGGTGATCAAGTTGTGATGGGACATCGGTTGATTCAGTAATGACCATTGGGAAGCTATTGAAGAATCCACATGTGACATCTGGCCAAGGGAACTAAGGTAATAGAGGCCGCCATCGACCCTAGTGCCTGTAGAATGAGCCTTGCTGGAACACTTCTGTTCTGATAAATGTGGTTTACCTGTGACCTCGTTTTCTGGAATCTTTCTAATGGGAGTGATGCTATTCCGTGTGACCATGTTTAATAGGGCTCGAATCAATTCCAGCTGTTGAGTGGGTTCCAGATGTGGCGTTTTGTAATTTACTGTGATATCTAAGATGAAGGGTGAAATCTCTTGCTCTTACAAGTTGATGCTGGCTGGTAGCGGTAAGGAGTCATTCACTGAGATATGGAAAAACTCGAAACCCTTGCAGTCTGAGATAAGCTGTTACCACTGCCATGCATTTGGTGAACACCCTGGGGGCTGTGGCAAGACCAAAGGGCAGTGCTCTGAACTGATAGTGACTGGCTCCCAGCCTAAAACACAGGAATCTTCTGCAATGTTTGTCTGTTTTTATGTGATAATACACATCCTACGATCTACAGGGAACATCCAATTGTCTTTTTCCAAGAACCGAAGTATTGACTGTACCAAGACCATACAGGATTTTGTTTGTTGAACTGACTTGTTGAACTGGCCGAGATCCAAAATGGGTCTCTAGTCCCCTGTCTTTTTGGCACTAAAAAGAATATTGAGTAAAATCTGGATACTTTCTGGTCTGGGGGGAGGGGGGAAGACTTCATGGATGACACTTTTGTCGAGCATTTTTTTGAATCTCTACAACTGCTGCCTCCCTGTGACTGGGTGGAACATCTAAGGAGTCTTTTTTGTGTTTTCAAATTGGTTGTGAGGGGAATGACGCAACCTCTGGAAATGATCCCCTGCACCCATTTATCTGTAGTCATTTGCAACCGGGCAGATTGGTGCAGGGATAATAGTCTCCTGACTGCCTCCAGAGGAAAGCAATTGGGCCTTTGTTCAGGAGTGCTGGTAGGAGTTACCAGAGAAAGAATCTCAGGAGCCTTGGTTCTGCAGCCCATTTCTGCCTCTAGAATGGCGGCTTCCATTGTTACCTACCCCTCTGCACCAGAAGAAGTCCATGTCACGCGAGTCCTGGAAAGGCCCGTGGGACTTTTTGAACCATGGCCTCCCACTTCTCTGGTTCCTAGAGTAAGGCCATCGGGGAGAGGAGACGTGTACACCCACAGAAGGAAGTGTCTTCCCATCTTTCCCACATGTGGCTAGTGTGTCTTTCACTTTGGGTCCCAACAGGGATGATACATCAGTGTTGACAAATGAAGATTTAAATGGCTCCACAAAGTCACATAAGCGTATCCAGGCAGGTCTCCTAACGGCCTGAACTGCTGCTCTTGTTGTCCCTTTAGCTGTGTGAGCAAGAAGCCTCATGGACGAGTTGGCAATCGATTCAAGGGTGGTGAGCTGAGAAGTAATTTTGTCCCGAACCCCTTGATCTACTGTTGCTGCGATACTATCTGAAAGTTCTTTGACTAGATCTCTCTGCAAGCTGGTGAAGTGTGCCATGTAATTCAAAGACCTGAGAGCGAAGGTCAATGAAGTGTAAATGCTCTTCCCAAATCTAGCCATAGTCTTAGATTCCTTGTTAGGAGGATGGATAGCAGGACACTCTTCGGCAAGGTCCTTCTTTGTGACTGCTACTATCACAATGGCATCCACTGGGATACCCTTGGCCCAATGTTGTTGTTCATCCTTAGGGGCAGACAGAATTCTGTCAGGTCTCGGGGATCGGTTCAATAAAGTCCAGAATATTCCAGGCCCATTGAGCTCGTAAGTGGGCAGAGAAATCCAGGAGGTAGAGGACTGAACATGAAAAGCTTCCAGGTAAAAAGATTCCTCTGAGGAAGGCTGAAGGGAGGTCCAGCCACCCCTCTGCTTCAGGAGTTCTTGGATGTCCCTGAAGGCATCATCATCGTCAGGGGGTGACTTTGGGGAACCTTCCCCTGGATCAAAATAAGTGTCCTCTGTGAAAGACTCTTCAGGGAATCCTAAGTGCTTCCTCTTGCACTTTTTCTTTGCAGGTACTTCCTCGCTGAGATGGTCTGGGAAGTATCCAAAGAGGAATCCACCAAGGTAGGTCATTCCTGAGGCTTTTGTACCCCCGTCCCAAAGATGAGACTGGAGGATGCTCCGGTCGAGGAGATCAGGATGATACTTGGTCCAACAAGGGTGGCAAGGACTGTGTGTCCACTATGGACAAAGCCTTCTCTATGATTCAAAAGGCTGCCCCCTCCCCACAGAGGGATGGGAGCCTGGAATTGAAAGAGACTCCTTTGGAACTATGGTCTCACCCCGAACCAAGGAAGCCACCTGTGAAGCAGAAACCTGGGTTGAGCTTACAAATACTAAGGCACCGAGGGGTACGGATGGCTCAGAAAAAATCAACGCTGAACCCTAACCCTCGGAACCAGCAATGAAGCTTAGACCCCGGGAGGTCTCCAGATCCAACAAACCAGAAGGGCTCAAGGCGATCCTCGGTTTTGGAGAAGAAATTCTAGTCAGCAATGAAACAGCAGGAGCTGGGTAGGTTAGTGCCAGGGGCTCCAAAGGCCCAGTAGGAGTTGGAGGAGCAATCTGTCAATGTCGATGCAGGACTGGTTCCAGTACCAAGTTAACTTAGAACTGAAGGTGGATGCAATCTCCTCTGTCAGGAGCTGATCATCCAGTCTCAGTGTCAGATTCTGAAAGACTCTTAGTGGATCAAATGGATGCAACCGAAGGAGACCTGGGAGGTCTTGGTTCCATGAATGGACTGGGTGGCCTATGAGCAAATGGATACACTGAGGGCGAATATGTGGTCCTTGGTACGGTTATAATAGTAGACTGCTTCAGTACCACTGAAACCACTGGTACCGAAGCTCCCAATGTCTGTTACGAAGATTTTGTTGAGGTGGAATCATCCTTGGCCATTGGTGCCGAAGAAGCTGTCGACATCAAAGGTTGTCTGGTCAATTATGACAGCGGTTCCCAGGAACTTTTCGGAATCGAATGAGATCTTTTTTTAGGTTTGGAAGAGGACAAAGGATGATGACCTGGCTTCAGCTCTTGGAGCAGAAATAGCCTTTTCAAACTCTCCTTTCAAAAGCCCTTTTAAAATTAACTTGTTTTTCTGCTCAGTTAAAGTTCTGGTGGAGAAACCATGACAGATTGCCAGTCCTCCTGGAGGTGGACTGCGCCAAGGCAGTATACACAAAAAAAATTCCTATCAGAATTGGGCATTTTTTTTCACACTTCTGGCACCTCTTGAAGCCAGAGGTGCCCTTAGAAGTCTTGTCAGCCATGCTAGGAAGAAAAAGGGGCCTAGCACATGAAAACACACAAATACACTGAGGAAAGGCAAGTGAGAACTCAAAAAAAGTCTCCTCCTCTTCTTAAAAAAAAAACAGAAAAAAAAAAAAGGAAAGGAAGAAAATTAGCAGCAATAGTAATTAAGAGAATGCCGTAACAGTAATTTAAAGGGAAAGATAGTACCAACAATGGTACGGAAAAAGGCTATCCAATGGTAGAAAGGAAAAGAGAGGAAAGACACTTAAATAATAGACAGACGAAAGGAAGAATTAAGAAATTTATAGAAAAAATGAAATACGGGAAAAACAATTACTGAAACACAGCCAAAGCTTGAGAGATAGGTCATATGCGTCTGACAACAAAGTGGCAAATGAGATCTGAGGTAATTTAGAGAGGAGCATCATGGGTAGAGCCTAGCTCAAAAGGTTTGGAAGGCTCGAGCTGAAATAAAAGGCTGAGTCAGTTCTGAGGCTCAGAATGAACCAAGCCCACAGTCAAAGATGACGTGAAGACTGACATCATCAGATTAAGGTATTTAATAATGGATCCCAATTCTGCCACCTCCTTTGACAACATAGCAACCCAATTTAATAAATACTTAACTGACACTATCCAGTCCCTTGGAAATTCTCTTAACATTCCCAATGATCCTGCCACTTCTACCCCTCACCTCAGCAGCGCCTCACAAAGGTGCCCCAACCAGTTCAAGTTACAACCAGTGTCTGTAGCTACCACAAAAAACTACTCCATAAACTCAAACCGACCACACTAGCTGCTGACTACCTCCCAGCCAACTTTCTGTAAATTGCAGCAGATGCCATTGCACACCCTGTAGCCATACTCATAAATAGAACTTTATCACAGGGCTTGGTATCCACCTTTTCGAAGATCTCCCATATCATTCCTTTACACAAAGGAGGCAATTCCACAGAATCTACTAATTATTCTCCAAACGCCATCCTGTCACCCTTATCCAAAATCCTTCAGAGTCATCCATACTCAACAAATGGATTACCTCCTCACACAATCTCATATCAAACACACAACACAGTTTTCGCCCCGACCACAGCACTTCCACAGCCCTAATGGCCTTCCCAAATACAGTTAACCACTTCAGAAACCGTGCTCTTTATGTCTCTTGCCATATTTCTGGATTTATCCAAGGCCTTTGATATGGTAAATCACAATAAACGACTCAACATGCTCTCCTCCTTCAACTTTTGTAGCTCTTCTATCACTTGGTTTCAAAGCTGTCAGCCCATCAGCAGGCTGTATGGTGGCAAAACCACCTCTCATCTCCCAGTGTCCCTAGGGGTCCCTCAAGGCTCCATGCTAGGACCTCTACTCTTCTCCTTATTCATCAAACATCTCTCTCTTCCTGTGTCCCTAGGGGTCCCTCAAGGCTCCATCCTAGGACCTCTACTCTTCTCCTTATTCACAAACCATCTCTCTCCCTGTGTCCCTAGGGGTCCCTCAAGGCTCCATCCTAGGACCTCTAGTCTTCTCCTTATTCATCAATCATCTCTCTCCCTGTGTCCCTAGGGGTCCCTCAAGGCTCCATCCTAGGACCTCTACTCTTCTCCTTATTCATCAATCATCTCTCTCCCTGTGTCCCTAGGGGTCCCTCAAGGCTCCATCCTAGGACCTCTACTCTTCTCCTTATTCATCAATCATCTCTCTCCGTGTCCCTAGGGGTCCCTCAAGGCTCCATCCTAGAACCTCTACTCTTCTCCTTATTCATAAACCATCTCCACACCTCCACTCTTCATGCATATGTTGTACAATATGACTCTACACTAATATGTGCATCCCCCTCATTATTACACTCCAACACCATAACCCAGGAATCTTTCGTAGCTGTAGAAGCATGGCTCACCAACTCCAAACTGATACCCAATAAAATTAAACTCCCAGTCTTCCACCCAACAAGATCTCCCTCATCTCTTGCTTCCTTTACCACTGAAGCCAAGAACAAAAACTACAGTTGTGTACACTTACCATAAATGTAGATGTTGGAGTGTATTCACTGTTGCAGTCATCTCATTCGGGTTATCCCTGCCAGGGCAGCCCTAGGCCGGCCCAAATACCAGAGGCTTAGTATTTCTTTGTCGGTTGCTGTCGCATCAGGACAGACGTCAGGTTGTCAGTAGTATAAAGTAAGGCAGCTGACACCATTACATTAATTTTTCCTTGCCCTAACCTGTCAGGAGCCCCCAAGTAGGAACCCGGTTCTGGTGGAAGAACCCCCACCAGTAAAAGGTAAATACCAATATGTCCCTTGTAAGGAAAGAGAAGAAAGGAGGATGGAGGGAGGGAAACCAGGACTGTAACAGTGAATACACTCTAACATCTACATTTATAAGTGTACACAACTGTACTATGTTCTTCGTGTTTCACTGCTGCAGTCATCACATTTGGGTTGATTTCCAAAGCTGAGGAAATGGTGGAGGCAGTGAAGGAAACTAGGGGCTGGCTAGGATGCCCTGCAAGACTGCAGAGGCAAACCTTGCCATGGATTTGGGGAAGAGAGGCAGTTGGTAATGCTTGGTAAAAGTGTGAACAGATGTCCAGGTGGCAGCCTCCAGGATGTCCCTGGTGGAGACTCCTCTGAGGAAAGCTGTAGAGGTGGTGGCTGCTCTCATGGAGTAAGTCCTGACCCCCTTGGGGGAGACTTTCCATGTTGGTTGTTGCAGAAATGGATGCAGTATGCTATCCATTTGGAAATGGTTTGTTTGGAGATGGCTTTGCCTTCTGCCCCTGTAGCAAAGCTAACCAGAAATTGTTCAGACTTTCTGAAGGATTTAGTCCTGTCTAGATAGAATCTGAGCTGTCTATGCACATCTAGAGTGTATAGGATCCTTTCCCCCTTGAACTGGAGATTAGGAAAAAAGGTGGGCAAATGAATAGATTGGGTGAGAGCCACACTGGACACCACACCTTGGGCATGAAAGATGGGTTAGTTCTGAGGGATACCGTGTCAGCATAGAAGATGATGAAGGGTTCTACAGCCATGAGTGCTTGCAGATCGGAAACTCTTCAGTCTGAAGTGATGGCCAGAAAGAAAGCTGTCTTCCAGGATAGAAATTTTAGCTCTGCAGAAGAAGCTGGTTCAAAAGGGTGCAGGGTGAGCTTTTCTAACTCAGAGTTAAGGTCCCAAGCTGGGGTTGCTACTCTTCTGGGTGGCCTTAAGTTGCTATCCACTCTTAGGAATGGCTGGATCAAAGGGTGTGAGAAAAGGGGCTGCTCAGTGGGGAAATGAGCAGAGATACCAGAGGCATACATTTTTATAAAGCAGAAAGAGAGGCCACTGTGTAGTAGGTCAACTAAGTAATCTAGGATGAGAGGGAGGGAGGGCTGTGACGTATTGGCTCCCTTAGCTTGGATCCAGGTGCAGAACCTTTTCCATTTGTCAGCATAAGACTTTTTAGTGCTAAGGCATCTGGCCTCACATACAACACCTATAACCTGTTTACTGAGGTTGGCAGATTGATCTGGGGTTAGGGAATAAGACAAGCTGCCAAACTGAGTGTCTGCAATTGGAGTTGCATGAATTCCCCTTCCCTCTGGGTCATAAAGTTTGGGATCTGAACAAGATGCCATGGAGGTAGCAGGGACAGGCTGCACAGCAAGGGGTACCAGTGCTGCCAGGGCCAGTCTGGAGCTATAAGAATGGTCCTTGGTTTTTCCTCCCTTATTTTGAGCAGCACCCTGGGGATGAGAGGTAGGGGAGGAAAGGCATAGACCAATAGATTGACTCAAGGGAAGGACAGGGCATCCACTTTCCAAGCCATGCAGTGATGCTCCCTGGTACAGAATTTGCTGAGCTGATGGTTGGTGTGGGAAAGAGACTGACCTTCAGGGTTCCCAATTTCTGAGTTATTAGAATGAAGATTCTTCTGTTGAGCTGTCATTTGTGTGGGTCCAGAAGATTTCTGCTTAATTGGTCTGCCAAAGAGTTGAAAGAACCTGATAGGAATTGTGCTAACAGGTGTGGTTGCATGGCAGAGGTTGTGTGCCAAATGGTCATTGCCAGCCTGCATAGAGGGTAGGAGTGAGTCCCTCCCTGCTTGTTGATATACCACATCACAGTGGTGTTGTCTATTTTGATCAGGAGAGCCCCTGGGGGGGAAAGGGGCTTAAAAGCTATCAAGGCATGCTGGACAGCCATCATCACATTTTGGTTGATGTGCAAGTGGATTTGCTGTGAGCTCCTTTGGCCCTGTATGCACCTCGTGTCCAGGTGTGCACCCCAAGCATAGTCTGAAGCGTCTGTGGTGATAGTCTGGGTCGGGGGGGTGGTGAGAAAGGTAGACCCTTGTTGTGGGAGCATCCTGTTGCCCACCAAAGAAAATCTTTTCCAAGGCAAGGAATTATAGGTATAAGAGTCTCCAGGTCTTGATAGTGCTGACACCTAAGGCTTTTTGGGTACCAGTGAAGATTCCTCGTATGCAGTCTGGCATACAGAATGGGTAGTATTCAACATACTATGAACCCCAGAACCTGCAGGACCTTCCTTGAAGATAACTGGGGTCTGCTGGCTAGTTGAGAGAAGCAGGCTGTCAGGAAAATTTGTTTTTCTGGTGTAAAAAATGTCATCTGGGATGCTGTGTCCAGGCATGCTCCCTGGAAGATCATCCTTTGGGTGGGCACCTGTTTGTATTTCTTTTCACTGATTGTGTACCCTAGGGAGGTTAGTAGGGACTTTACAAGAGCCAGGTGCTGGAGCAGCTTTCCCTGCCTGTCTACCTGAATAAGGCAGCCGACTAGGTATGGGTAAATCTGGATATCCCTTTGTCTGTAAAAGGCAATGGCCAGAGCCAGACACTTTGTGAAAACTCTGGGAGCAGTAGATAAGCCAAAGGGAAGCGCACAAAACTGAAAGCGCTGAGATCCTGCCCTGAAACAGAGATATTTCCTGCATGATTCCCTGATAGGAATGTGGAGGTAGGCCTCTTTTAGATCTAGAGTTGCTAGCCAAGCGTCCTTTGAAAGCATGGGTAGAAGCTGCTGGAAGGTGAGAATTTTGAATTTTGGGATCACCAGGAAGGTGTTTAGAATGGAAAGATCGAGGATGGGGACCACGTACCCTCTTTCATGGACACCAGAAAAAGTCTGGAGTAGAAACCTTTTGCCTATCTGTTCTGCAGAAACATGCTCTACTGCCCTCATAGAAAGCAGGGAAAGGATTTGCATTTGAGCCTCTGCCCACCGGTTTTGGAGGTAGATTTGGGAACCCTTTTGGGGTTGGAAGGAAAATTTGTATCCCTGAGACACAATGTTCAGAACCCAGTGGTCGTTGATAATGGTGGTCCAGGTGCTTGAGTGAAAGGAGAGTTTTCCTCCTAGGGGTAAGTGAAGGTGGGCAGAGGGAGGTGAGTCATTGTGAGTTCTTACCATAAGGGGGTGGCTTAGAACTCCCTGGTTTTGAAGTGGAGATAGTCCACTGCTTAGATCTTTGTTTTACCTGGGCTGCTGTCTCTGGGGTCTGGTTCCCGGGGGCCTGGGCTGGACTGGCTTAGTGGGAGCAGGAATGGACCAGTGCTTGGTGGGACAATGCCTGCTGAACGTGGATGGCTGGAACTGTAAGAAATCCTTAACTGTCTGCATAGATTTTGCTTTTTCTTCCATTTTTTTAAGACCTCTTCTGCCTTAATGCCAAATAAGTTTTTGTGCAGGGGGACATCCAACAATTTAGATTTGACATGGTCTGGCAGGGGCTGTTCCTTAAGCCATGCATGTCTTCTAATGACAGATCCAGTAACTGCTGCCCTGCAAGAAGCTTCTAGGGCATCAAAACCACAGTGCAAGGTGTGTTTAGTTACTTGACTTGCAGAATGCATTAACTCCTGTAACTCTAGATTCTGCACAAGCAGGAAAGGAAGACATTTTTTGTTTGAGGAGTTCCAGGGTATGTTGCTGAAATTTTAGCATATGGAACTGACAATTTAGTGCCCTGATAGCAAGAGTAGCTGAGGTGTATAATTTTTTACCCCATCTGTCTAGTGCTCGGGAATCCCTATCTGAGGGGGTGGGATTCTTAGCAGAGGTTGCTTTAATCCCTTTAGAGCCTTGAGAAATTACCTCAAGATCAGCAGTAGGATTTTTAAAAAGAAATTTGTGCGAGTCAGGGACTCTCCAGTACCTGTCTGGGTGCTGGAGGGAGGGTGTCAAGAGTCAAGTTGAATTCCAGGAAAACATCCTCCACAACATCCACGACTGGGGGGGATGGCCAAGGATCTGTGCTGTGCAAGCTCTAAGAATTTCCTGAGTCTCTTATTAGACTGAGGGTAGACTTGACTCTCCCCACTGGAAATGCTCCCTTAAGGTATAAAGGGTTTCCCCAAAGGAAAAATCCTCTGGGGGAGAAGCTGAAGGGATGGAGTCCTCCACATCTGAATCCTCATAAGTAGAGAGGGGTTGCATGTCTTCATATTCAGATGCATCAGAGTCATCTGACTCTTGTCCAGACAAAACTACAGGGGACAGATCTCGCTTCCTTTTGGAAGGGGTAGCGGGGCTTCCCCTGATCAGCATGATAAGGTCTTCCGCCATTTTAAGCATTTGGAACTGCGGCAAGGAAGCAGGTGACTGAGACTGGGTCATTGGTTTCTTGGGTGTGGTTCGTACCCTGGGCCTATGAATCTCTGTCGTTTTCAAAAGAACGGTAATCGTAAAAGAAGACATTGGTTTGTGTTGAGAATCAATAGTGCGAAGGACTTCCTCGGAAGCCGGTGCCTGCTCAGTGGCTCCGGACCTATCCAAGATAGAGAGAACCGCAGGATCCTTAGTCGAAGAAGTTTTGCGGCATACTGGACTCCGAAAGGGTCTCGGTAGCAGCCTGCGAATCCACAGAAGCAAGCATCAGGGGCTATAAAAGCTCATCACTGATGACCGGAGAACTGAGGACTAGCTTAACGGAAGAGTCGTCAGTACGTTTGGACCTATGCGGTATGTCTCTGTCTTTAGGTTTTTTCAGAAGATCTGCTGTCGGATGGCTTACCAAAGCCATATCAGAATTCAAGGACTGTAAGTAAAAATATCTGGCTACAATAAGGGCCTGACGAAGGATAGTTCTGGTGTTGAACAAAGCACAGAAGCGACAACGGGGGACGTTGTGATCTGGGCCTAAATAAGAGAAGCAGTAAGAATGTAAGTCTCAGTGTGGTATTTGCTTTCCACAGGTGAGACAATTAACTTTTTCAGACATCGATTAGTGCAAGAAAAAAGGATCCCCAACGGGGTACTTATCTTTAGAAGACTTCAACTTCATTTCTGTAGATGAAACTCAGGTACAGCCGACCAGCACTCGTGTGAACCGCTTCTGCTTCGGGCTCCATGGCAAGAAAGACTGGGGTAATGGCGTCGGCTGCCTTATACTACTGATGACCTGACGTCAGTCCTGATGCAACAAGAACTGACGCACAAATACTAAGCCTCTGCTATTCAGGCCGGCGGAGGGCTACCCTTGCAGGGATAACCCAAATGTGATGACTGCAACGGTGAAACACAAAGAACATCTGTGATCACCCCACACCAAACTACTAGGTATTGAAACTAATAGCAACTTGAGATTTGATATCCACACTGCTCACACCATTAAAAAGGTTCATAAGAAGCTAGGACTACTTTACAGGAATAAACAATTCCTAATCAGAACCACAAAACCTACTATCACCTGCACTCAACTCCTGTCAATGCTCTTATATACATCCCCAATCCTGACCAACTTTCGAAAAACTGATCTAGCCAACCTTATATTTTGTTACAAAAAAATCACCAAATTTTCCACTGATGCCACTCTTAGGTCCCATCACTGCACATCTCAAAAACAACTACAGTGGCTGGAACTCCCCTCGCTTTTGCGCTATAAACAATTAATCTTTGCCCACAAAATCATCCATCAGCCAGATGCTACCACCGCACTCCAAAATCTCCTACAGCCATACTCCACTTCCAGAGTCCTTTGTTCCAGCAGTAAACATCTCCTGGATACCACTAAAGCCAATAACACAGCTGGTGAATCCTCCACAGCACAATTTAAAAAGCTGCTAACATCACACCTGAACAATGCCTGGATACGCTCCAGTAACTCACCTGGCTAATACTAACCTCTGTCTAGGCTACCACATACTGATCATAGGGTGTTATCATAGTGCTTCTGTAACTCACCTGGCTAATATTAACCTCTGTATAGGCTACCATATACTGATTATAGGGTGCTATCATAGTGTCCAGTAACACACCTGGCTAATATTAACCTCTATAGGCTACCACATACTGATCATAGGGTGCTATCATAGTGCTCCTGTAACTCACCTGGCTAATACTAACCTCTATATAGGCTACCACATACGGATCATAGGCTGCTATCATAGTGCTACTGTAACTCACCTGGCTAATACTAACCTCTGTACAGGATACAACATACTGATCACAGGGTGCTATCATTGTGCTCCTGTAACTCACCTGGCTGATACGAACCTCTGTATAGACTACCACATAGTGATCATAGGGTGCTTTCATAGTGCTCCTGTAACTCACCTGGCTAATACTAAACTCTGTATAGGTACCACATACTGATCATAGGGTTCTATCATAGTGCTCCTGTAACTCACATGGCTAATACTAACCAGTATATAGGCTAGCACATACTTACCATAGTGCCCTGTAGCTCAAATGGCTAATACTAACCTCTGTATATGCTACCACATACTGATGACAGGGTGCTATCCTAGTGCTCCTGTAACTCACTTGGCTAATACTAACCTCTGTATAGGCTACCACATACTGATCACCTGGCTAATAGTAACCTCTGTATAGGCTACCACATACTTGTCATAGGGTGTTATCATAGAGCTACTGTAACTCACCTGGCTAATACTATCCTCTGTATAGGCTACCACATACTCATCATAGGGTGCTATCATAGTGCTCCTGTAACTCACCTGGCTAATGCTAACCTCTGTCTAGGCTACCACATACTGATCATAGAGTGCTATCATAGTGCTCCTGTAACTCACCTGGCTAATACTAACTTCTGTATAGGCTACCACATACTGATCACAGGGTGCTATCATAGTGCTCCTGTAACTCACCTGGCTAATGCTAACCTCTGTATAGGCTACCACATACTGGTCATAGGGTGCTATCATAGTGCTCCTGTAACTCACCTGGCTAATAATAAACTCTGCATAGGCTACCATATACTGATCACAGGGTGCTATCATAGTGCTCCTGTAACTCACCTGCTAATACTAACCTCTGTATAGGCTACCACATACTGATCACAGGGTGCTATCATATTGCTCATGTAACTCACCTGACTAATACTAACCTCTGTATATGCTACCACATACTGATCATAGGGTGCTATCATAGTGTCCTGTAATTCACCTGACTAATATTAACCTCTGTATAGGCTACCACACACTGATCGCAGGGTGCTTTCATAGTGCTCCTGTAACTCACCTGGCTAACACTAACCTCTGTATAGGCTACCACATACTGATCGCAGGGTGCTATCATAGTGCTCCTGTAACTCACCTGGCTAATACTAACCTCTGTACAGGCTACCACATACTGATCATAGGGTGCTGTCACAGTGCTACTGTAACCAACCTGGCTAATACTAACCACTGTATAAGCTACCACATATTGATCATAGTGTGCTATCATAGTGCTCCTGTAACTCACCTGGCTAATACTAACCTCTGTATAGGCTACCACATACTGGCCATAGAGTGCTATCATAGTGCTCCTGTAACTCACCTGGCTAATACTAACCTCTGTATAGGCTACCACATACTGATCATAGGGTGCTATCATAGTGCTCCTGTAACTCACCTGGCTAATGCTAACCTCTGTATAGGCTACCACATACTGATCACAGGGTGCTATCATAGTGCTCCTGTAACTTACCTGGCTAATACTAACCTCTGTATAGGCTACCACATACTGATCATAGGGTGCTATCATAGTGCTCCTGTAACTCACCTGGCTAATACTAACCTCTGTATAGGCTACCACATACTGATCATAGGATGCTATCATAGTGTCCTGTAACTCGCCTGACTAATACTAACCTCAGTATAGGCTACCACATCCTGATCACAGGGTCCTATCAAAGTGCACCTGTAACTCGCCTGGCTAATACTAACCTCTGTATAGGCTACTACATACTGATCACAGGGTGCTATCATAGTCCTCCTGTAAATCACCTGGCTAATACTAACCTCTGTATAGGCTACCACATACTGATCAAAGGGTGCTATCATATTGCTCCTGTAAATCACCTGGCTAATACTAACCTCTGTATAGGCTAACACATAGTGATCATAGGGTGCTTTCATAGTGCTCCTGTAACTCACCTGGCTAATACTAACCTCTGTATAGGTACCACATACTGATCATAGGGTTCTATCATAGTGCTCCTGTAACTCACCTGGCTAATACTAACCAGTATATATGCTACCACATACTTACCATAGTGGCCAGTAACTCACCTGGCTAATACTAACCTTTGTATTGGCTCCAAAATACTGATCACAGGGTGCTATCATATTGCTCCTGTAACTCACTTGGCTAATACTAACCTCTGTATAAGCTACCACATACTGACCACCTGGCAAATACTAACCTCTGTATAGGCTACCACATACTTGTCATAGGGTGTTATCATAGTGCCCCTGTAACGCACCTGGCTAATACTAACCTCTGTATAGGCTACCACATACTCATCATAGGGTGCTATCATAGTGCTCCTGTAACTCACCTGGCTAATACTAACCTCTGTCTAGGCTACCACATACTGATCATAGAGTGCTATCATAGTGCTGCTGTAACTCACATGGCTAATACTAACCTCTGTATAGGCTACCACATACTAATCACAGGGTGCTATCATAGTGCTCCTGTAACTCCCCTGGCTAATACTAACCTCTGTATAGGCTACCACATACTGATCATAGGGTGCTATCATAGTGCTCCTGTAACTCACCTGTCAAATGCTAACTTCTGTATAGGCTACCACATACTGATCACAGGGTGCTATCACAGTGCTCCTGTAACTCACCTGGCTAATACTAACCTCGGTACAGGCTACCACACACTGATCACAGGGTGCTATCATAGTGCTCCTGTAACTCACCTGGCTAATACTAACCTCTGTATAGGCTACCACATACTGATCACAGGGTGCTATCATAGTGCTCCTGTAACTCACCTGGCTAATACTAACCTCTGTATAGGCTACCACATACTGATCACAGGGTGCTATCATAGTGCTCCTGTAACTCACCTGGCTAATACTAACCTCTGCATAGGCTACCACATACTGGTCATAGGGTGCTATCATAGTGCTCCTGTAACTCCCCTGGCTAATACTAACCTCTGTATAGGCTACCACATCCTGATCACAGGGTCCTATCAAAGTGCACCTGTTACTCACCTGGCTAATACTAACCTCTGTATAGGCTACTACATACTGATCACAGGGTGCTATCACAGTCCTCCTGTAAATCACCTGGCTAATACTAACCTCTGTATAGGCTACCACATACTGATCAATGGGTGCTATCATAGTGCTGCTGTAACTCACCTGGCTAATACTAACCTCTGTATAGGCTACCACATACTAATCACAGGGTGCTATCATAGTGCTCCTGTAACTCCCCTGGCTAATACTAACCTCTGTATAGGCTACCACATACTGATCATAGGGTGCTATCATAGTGCTCCTGTAACTCACCTGGCTAATGCCAACTTCTGTATAGGCTACCACATACTGATCACAGGGTGCTATCATAGTGCTCCTGTAACTCACCTGGCTAATACTAACCTCGGTACAGGCTACCACACACTGATCACAGGGTGCTATCATTGTGCTCCTGTAACTCACCTGGCTAATACTAACCTCTGTATAGGCTACCACATACTGGTCATAGGGTGCTATCATAGTGCTCCTGTAACTCATCTGGCTAATACTAACCTCTGCATAGGCTACCACATCCTGATCACAGGGTCCTATCAAAGTGCACCTGTACTACTAACCTCTGTATAGGCTACCACATACTGATCAAAGGGTGCTATCATAGTGCTACTGTAAATCACCTGGCTAATACTAACCTCTGTATAGGCTAACACATAGTGATCATAGGGTGCTTTCATAGTGCTCCTGTAACTCACCTGGCTAATACTAACCAGTATATATGCTACCACATACTTACCATAGTGGCCAGTAACTAACCTGGCTAATACTAACCTTTGTATAGGCTCCAAAATACTGATCACAGGGTGCTATCATATTGCTCCTGTAACTCACTTGGCTAATACTAACCTCTGTATAGGCTACCACATGGCTAATACTAACCTCTGTATAGGCTACCACATACTTGTCATAGGATGTTATCATAGTGCTCCTGTAACTCACCTGGCTAATACTAACCTCTGTATAGGCCACCACATACTGACCACCTGGCTAATACTAACCTCTGTATAGGCTACCACATACTTGTCATAGGATGTTATCATAGTGCTCCTGTAACTCACCTGGCTAATACTAACCTCTGTATAGGCCACCACATACTGATCACAGGGTGCTATCATAGTGCTCCTGTAACTCACCTGGTTAATACTAACCTCTGTATAGGCTACTACCACATACTAATCACAGGGTGCTATCATAGTGCTCCTGTAACTCCCCTGGCTAATACTAACCTCTGTATAGGCTACCACATACTGGTCATAGGGTGTTATCATAGTGCTCCTGTAACTCACCTGGCAAATACTAAGCTCTGTATAGGCTACCACATACTGATCATTGGGTGTTATCATAGTGCTCCTATAACTCACCTGGCTAATACTAACCTTTGTATAGGCTACCACATACTGATAATAGGGTGCTATCATAGTACTCCTGTAACTCACCTGGCTAATACTAACCTGTGTATAGGCTACAACATACTGGCCAAAGGGTGCTATCATAGTGCTCCTGTAACTCACCTGGCTAATACTAACCTCTGCATAGGCTACCACATAGTGATCATACAGTGCTATCATAGTGCTCCTGTAACTCACCTGGCTAATACTAACCTCTGTACAGGCTGCCACATACTGATCATAGGGTGCTATCATAGTGCTACTGTAACCAACCTGGCTAATACTAACCTCTGTATGGGCTACCACATACTGATCATAGAGTGCTATCATAGTGCTCCTGTAACTCACCTGTCTAATACTAACTTCTGTAGAGGCTACCACATATTGGTCATAGGGTGTTATAACAGTGCTCATGTAACTCAGCTGGCTAATGCTAACCTCTCTATAGGCTACCACATACTGATCACAGGGTGCTATCATAGTGCTCCTGTAACTTACCTGGCTAATACTAACCTCTGCATAGGCTACCACATACTCATCATAGAGTGCTATCATAGTCCTCATGTAAATCACCTGGCTAATACTAACCTCTGTATAGGCTAACAAATACTGATCATAGGGTGCTATCTTAGTGCTCCTGTAACTCACCTGGCTAATACTAACCTCTGTATAGGCTACCACATACTGATCACAGGGTGCTATCATAGTGCTCCTGTAACTCACCTGGCTTAAACTAGCCTGTATATAGGTTAACACATACTAATCATAGGGTGTTGTCATAGTGCTCCTGTAACTCACCTGGCTAATACTAACCTCTATAAAGGCTACCAGATACTGATCATAGGGTGCTATCACAGTGCTCCTGTAACTCACATGGCTAATACTAACCTCTGTATAGGCTACCACATACTGATCACAGGGTGCTATCATAGTGCTCCTGTAACTCACCTGGCTTAAACTAGCCTGTATATAGGTTAACACATACTAATCATAGGGTGTTGTCATAGTGCTCCTGTAACTCACCTGGCTAATACTAACCTCTATAAAGGCTACCAGATACTGATCATAGGGTGCTATCATAGTGCTCTTGTAACTCACCTGGCTAATACTAAACTCTGTGTAGGCTACAACATACTGATCACAAGGTGCTATCATAGTGCTCCTGTAACTTACCTGGCTAATACTAACCTCTGTATAGGCTACCACATACTGATCATAGGGTGCTATCATAGTTCATAGGTTCATACCAGGCTTTCTGCCCTAGGGCATTTATAAGCCTAGCCAGAGTGTGTTTGGCTTTCGCCACCCATTTTAAATGAATTTTGCTATGCCCTTTTTCGAGGTTAGTATACTCTGCCTCTGTCTAACAGTGACACAGAAGTGATACCCGGGGTAAACCTACAATCTCCCATCCAGTCATCAAGATTCCTCTTGAAGAGAGTCAATGAGGGACTCTGCCTTACCTGGACTGGGATTTTATTCCAGAGTGAAGGGAGCCTCTGGGTTATTAATCTGTCCCTCCAGCATGTGCTATTTAGTTCAGTACTGAGGTTCAAGTCTCTCGAGCGCATAGCTCGATGGGATTTGGATTTTCTGAGGTGCAGCATGTTCATTAATCTTGGGTTGGACATGGCTTTATACGTCAGGCACAGATCGCCTCTGAGCAGGCGGTATGCCACTGAGTAGAGCTGGAGTTTCTTTAACCGGGCAGCATATGATATCTGTTTGAGCCATTTGATCCTCTTGGTGAGGTACTTTTGGGGTCTTTCCAATTGCTGCAGGTGGCTGGTAAGGTACATCCCAAAAGGGGCATTGTACTCAATTATGGGCCTGATGAGGGATAAGTAAACAGGCATGATGACCTCCCCTTATCTAGATGTGAATCCCTTCATGATTAGGTGGGATATATAAAAGGTTTTACTAACCACTTTGGCAACGTGGTTGTCAAATGAGAGATTGCTATCAACTTGGATACGCAGGTCACTAATTACTTCTTCCGTACTTAATGGATTACCATCTATGTGGTAATTTGTGGGCACTTTGTTTTTGCCAAAGGGGATGACTATACACTTTTTGGCGTTTAGCTTGAGGCCAAGGCTCTGGCACCAGTTGTCTGTTTCTATGAGGCCCTTTTGTAGGATGCTTGTGTCGGCTGGTGAGTTGATTATGGCGCCCAGTTTGCAGTCATCTGCGAACTTGGTCAGCCACAGTCCTTCCGTGTTAGCCTGTACCTCCGAGAAATATATACCGAACAAGAGAGGTCCCAGGACTGAGCCTTGTGGGATGCCACTTGCAACTGGTTGGGAGTCTGACATGGCTCCAGCAATTCTAACCATGTGGGTTCTGTCCTTGAGCCAGTTTGCAACCCATCTAGTGAAACAGGGGTTTATATTTAAGCTGGTGAGCTTATCTATAATGCCAGAGTGGGGTATTGTATCGAAGGCTTTTGCAAGGTCCAGGTAGGCTATGTGGACCACCTTCCCCTCGTCAATGGCCTTGGTGACTGTTTCAAAGAAATCGACCAGGTTTAAGAGGCAGGATCTGCCCTTAACAAAGCCGAACTGGGTAGGATCCAGTGTCTGTAGGTCCCCAATATCTTTATTTATGAGGTCCATGATGATCCTTTCCATAGCTTTGCAGACCAAGCTAGTCAGGCTTATGGGGCGATAGTTTCCAGGATCCGTTGAGGCACCACCTTTGTGGAGAGGGACCACTGTTGCTGTACACCACTCTTTGGGTACATATCCCATAGTAAGGCTGAGAATGAATTAGAAGTTATGTACTCACCATAACGTTCCATCTGAGTAGGTGTATTCATTTGTCTGCAACCTGTGGGTTATGGATCCGATATCGGATCCGAACCGGCATGGTTTTCCAGCTATGGATCCAAGCTCTCAGCTCCTCCCCTCACCCATAATGCCCTGCTCTACCCTCATGACCTCAGATCGAGTTTGCCAAAGCAACAATACCCTAAAAAGGGTAACAAAGAATATGCAGGAAACTGAAAGGCCAGGGGGATAGGAGGCGGGATGGTTGCAGACAAATGAATACACCTACTCAGATGGAACGCGTTATGGTGAGTACATAACTTCTAAATCTGAAGTAGGATATTCATTTGTCTGCAACCTGTGGGACAGAGTCCCCAGCTACCTGAATCTTGGGCGCCATCATGGAAGGATATTCCGAGCACCGGAGCCAAAGGATGCTCTACCCCTAGATGCAAGATCCAACTTATAGTGGGAAATAAATGTATGAGATGAAGCCCACGTGGCTGCTGCACAAATATCATCTAGAGGAATCCTAGCCTTGAAGGCTGCCGAGGTAGATACTGACCGGGTTGAATGGGCATGAACACCCCAAAAGCGGGCCTTCCTGACGCTTGATAAGCCAATAAAATGCACTGTGAAATCCAGCGGACAGAGAAACTTTAGAAATTGGCTTGCCCAAATTGAATTTTGCAAAGGAAATAAACAGCTGGTCGGATTGCCTATGACCAGCTGTCCTGTTGAGATAAAATCTAAGTTGCCTGTGAACATCTAGTGAATGTAGCTTATATTCACCTTTGTTTTCATATTTAGGGAAGAAAACAGGGAGGTTAATGGATTGATTGATGTTTGCTTCAGAAGCGATTTTAGGAAGGAAGGACGGATTGGTCCTGAGGGAGACACGGTCCGGATGAAATACCAAGTAAGGAGGTTTAGCTGATAAAGCTTGAAGTTCAGAAACTCTCTTGGCTGATGTAATGGCTACCAAAAGGGCTGTCTTGTAGGACAAGAACTTAATATCCACCGTAGCAGCTGGCTCGAAGGGGAGCGGTCAAGGCCTGTAGGACCAAAGAAAGGTCCCAAGGAGGAACTGCTTGTTTTATAGGGGCCTGAGAAGAAAAGTACCTTTAAGAAATGTTTTACACAATTTGGCTGACATAAGAGGATTAGAATCTTGACCAATGTGATAGTGAGAAATTGCCGCCAGTTGAACTTTGACTGTGGAACTGCTGGCACCATCATTAAAGAGAGGTTAGAAAATCAAGCACTACAGGGAGAGGAACCGTGAAGGATTCAGGCCTTGCCGCCGCCCACACAGAGAAACATTTCCATTTGCTTCGTAAACCTTTCTAGTGGATGGTTTATGAGCCGCCACCAAAATAGCCTTTACCGTGAAGAGATACCGAGTCCTTATCAAGAGTGGAACTGGAGCAGCCAAGCGGTCAGCTTCAGGTTGTCCAGGTTCGGAGGAGGAATGCAGGATGGATGGGATATCAGATCCGGGATGGGATCTAGAATCCAAGGAGGATTCACCGAGTGAGACCTTAGGAAGGGGAACCAGATCTGTCGAGGCCAGAATGGAGCAATGAGAATCATTCTGCAACCCACCCAAGAGGCTTTCTGAAGAACTTGCAGCATCAGAGGCAAGGGTGGATAGGCATACAGAAGACCGGGTGGCCAAGCATGCACCAGAGCATCTCTTGGGGTACCTCCGGAGGAGGTATTAGAGCGAAAAACTGTCGACTTGGTGTTTGAGGGAGAAGCAAAAGATCGCAAGAAGGGGTTCCCCACCGTGCGAATATGCTCCGCTACTTGACAATTGAGAGACCACTCGTAAGGGGTCAGAATGGTGCGACTGAGCTTGTCCGCTAGGATGTTGGACCGACCGGAATGTGCGTTGCTATGAGAAAGCGATTGGTGGAGATTGCCCATTCCCAAACTCTCATGGCTTCCCGACAAAGAGGGTAAGACCTTGTTCCCCCTTGCTTGTTGATGTACCAGACAACAGACATGTTGTCCGATTGAATCGCAATTGTTCCCAAGGGAAGAAAGTCCTGAAGTGCTAGCAACGCTAAGAGCACTGCTCTCATCTCTAGAACATTGATATGCAGTAAGGTCTCTGAATCATTCCACGTGCCTTGGACTGTCCGGCCCGCTAAGTGCCCCCCCCACCCGAGGCGGGAGGCGTCCGTGGTCACCGTGGCGAGAGGGGGAGAAGCACAAAATGGGCGACCCTCGTGGAGATCCGGGGAATGGAGCCACCACAAGAGGGACCGCTTGCAAGCCTTGCTGATCGCTATGGGATGATGCATGGGGAGAGCAAGGTATGACCACTGTACTAAGAGCGTCCACTGCAGAATGCGCATATTGAGCCTGGCAAGAGGAAGAAGTGCTATAGCCGAAGCCATGGACCCTAGAGCCCTCAGGACCAACTCCGCTGGAACAGAACTTGAATGGAGAATGGCCCGCACCTGGAGCTGCAGATTTAGAACTCTGTCCGCAGTGAGGAAGGCTCAGAACTCCTTGTGTCTAGTCTGGCCCCTATGAAATCTAAGAGCTGTGTGGGCCAGGTTGGACTTTTTTGTATTTATTGTGATGCCCAGAAATGGAGCAAGATGGAGAAAGGAGTCTCACGCCAAGAGAAGTAGATGCCTTGTTGGGGCGGTAAGGAGCCAGTCGTCCAGGTAGGGAAAGACCTGCACCCCTGAAGCCTCAGGTGGGCCGCTACCACTGCTAGTACTTTGGTGAACACCCTGGGGGCTGTGGTGAGACCAAAGGGAAGGACCCGAACTGGTAGTGACTGGCTCCCAGCCGAAGCGGAGAAACCTCCTGGAGCGCCTGTCCATCAGGATGTGGTAGTACACGCCCTTGAGATCTATCGAGCACATCCAGTGATTTTCTCCCAGAAGTGGGAGAATAGATTGCAGAGTGACCATTCGGAATTTTTCTTTGGGGACTGCCAGATTCAAGAGAGAGAGGTCTAGGATTGGTCTTAGTTCACCCATCTTTTTGGCACTAAAAGAATCTGGAGTAGAACCCTGATCCGATCTGGTCTGGGGGAACGGGCTGGATGGCTCGTTTCTTTAGCAGATGGCCAATTTCTGCCAAAGCGGCCTCCCGTTGACCGGGTGGGACGGCTGGGAGGGACTTCAACTTTGGAAGGTGAAGGAAAGGAATGCGATATCCCTGGATATGATTTGGAGAACCCAGCGGTCCGATGTTATGGACTCCCATGCCGCTAGGTGCCCCCGAACGCCCCGACTGCCTCCAGAGTAGAGCAGTCGGGCAACCCTCAGGGTTGCTGCGCGGGCCGTTCAGAGAAAGGTTCCCTGGACCCGAAGTTTCTGGGAGCCCCTCTGCCTCTAGGGCGGCGTCCTCCTTGTCCTTTTCTGCCACGGAAGGACTGGTTGTCCGGAGCAGGCTGGGACTGCTGCGACTTCCAGAACCACATCTTCTTCTGACCCTTTTGGTTCCTAGAATAGGGCCTCTGGGGTGCAGAGAAGCGGATTCCGACGGCAGACAGCGTCTTCCCGTCCTTCTCGCTCTGGGTCAACGTCTCGCGAACGGTCTTGCCAAACAGAGCAGAACCATCAAAGGGGGCGTTCGCAAACGACGCCTTGAAGGGCTCAGAAAAATCGCAGTGACGGAGCCAGGCCTGACGTCTAGTGACCAGTCCTGTCCCCGCAGCTCTAGCGGCGCCTCCGTTGCATGGGAGAGTAGCCGCATAGAAGTATTTGTAACTGACCTAAGAGTGGCCATTTTGGTGGAGTGCAGAACTCTGTCCTCCTCCGAAATGGACTCAGGGGGGGATGCAGCATATTCCTTAATAAGATCTCGCTGCATCCGAATAACATGTGCCAAATAGTTCAGCGCCCTTACCGAGAAGGTCGCCGAACTGAACATCCGCTTCCCCAAGCGGTCCATCATCCGAGACTCCTTGCTCGGTGGGTGGACTGAGGGACTCTCCTGAGCCAGTTCCCTCTTTGTGGCCGCCGCCATCAACATGGCATCTACAGGAGGCCCCTTACTCCAATGGGTCCTGTCGGAGGGCGGACTAAGGATCCTATCCGGTCTTTTGGGAATTGGCTCCACGGTGTCCGGTTCCTTCCACGCCCTGGTGGTAATAAGGTCCACCAGGGGGTCGGCAGGGGACACCCAAGAGGTAGACGGGCCCGCTTCAAATGCCTCCAAGAACACGGACTCGTCCGAGGAAGACTTGGGGCAGACCACCACCAGGTAATACGGAGCATTTCCATGATGTCTCCAAAGGAGACATCCTCGGGGGGTGACCGTGGGGAGCCTTCCCCTTCCTCCAAGTCCGTGTCTTCTGTGAGAGACTCGGGGGAGTCAATGTGCCTCCTTAGACGATGCTTGCGAGGGCCTCCTCTGGGGGCTGTCAGAGGAGTCCTCGCAGCAGCAATTTGCTCCATAGGAGCAACTTGGGGCACAGAAACGGGCTGTCCCAGGGGCCGGATGGTGGAAGCCTGGCCCAGTGCAGAGGGAGCTGGACGGAGCCGAAGCAAGTGCCGGGGTCCGAGACCCTCAACAGAGCCCTCTCCACTACATCAAAGGCCGGGGAGCCGACCTCGACCAAAGGATCCGACAATCGGCTCCCCCTCGCATCCGAAGAGTGCATCGGAGCCGGCGCCGAAGCACTCGGCTCCGCAGCGACAGTGCGCTCCCACACAGACGGCGCCGAAGGAGCACTGATCCCCGGATCCGGCTCGGATCCAGGCTCCGAGATCGGGTCCGACGCACTCGAGGGCAGGGTCGGGTCCGGTACCAAGTACTATCGGCTCCGACCTTCCCCGCCCGGCTGCTCGGCTCCAGTTGCTCCAACCCGGATAGCGGGTCGGAGAAGGAGCAATAGGCTTAAAAGGGTGTTGAGCTCCCCGGAGGGGAGGCAAGAGCACTCCCATCTGCATCTGGGCCTGGATGAACCTTCTCATCATCCGTCCAGATCAGCATCAGAAAGGCTATGGGTAGATCTCGAAGAGGCTACCGAGGTAGGCCTGGAGTGCCTCCTCGATAGCCTCGACGGAGATCGGGTCTCCTCCTCCTCAGGACCGGTGAGAAGCACACAGGGGACCGGAGCCGAGAAGGAGGAGACCGAACCGACATCGGAGCCGGGAGAAGCCCGCTTGGCTGGCGGGGCGAAATAGAGGTCTCGCCCGCCGCTTGTGGTGCTTCTCCCTCCGGTCCTTTTTAGCAGCATCCCTCTCCTCTCCAGAAGCGGGAGTTTGAGTCCCAGGAGCAGGAGGGTGCCACAGGGGAACAACTGCAGGCACAGTAGTCCCCGAAGGAGCGGAGGTCGAGCGGGCGAGTCTGGCGGTAAAAGACCCGCCAAGACCAGCTTGGACCTCCGCTCCCTCAGTGCCCTGGGGTTGAACCCTGCACAAATGGAACAACCAGATGTGAGGTGTTCAACCCCAAGACACTTAACACACCGAGTGTGGCCATCAGCCGGTGAGAGCTTATGGCCACACTCGGAGCATTTCGATTTAGGCTGGTCAGCCATAATCTATAATACCTAAAGTTACAGAAAGTAACTTAAACAACAAAAAAACACACAGGCCTACACACACACTCTACGCAACAGCGAGGGGAGGGAATAAAAATTATTTACTTTAACTTAAAATAAACTCAAAATAGTCTATATTAAAGGGAAACCTAATACTTTCACACAAATTTAGTCAAAGAATCAAAAAATTTTCTATTTTTAAACAAGAAAAGAGTTCACTTAGCTGAGAGCTATGTACCCACATCCAGTTACCAGCGCGGCAAACAAGATCTGAGGTCATGAGGGTAGAGCAGGGCATTATGGGTGAGGGGAGGAGCTGAGAGCTTGGATCCATAGCTGGAAAACCATGCCGGTTCGGATCCGATATCGGATCCATAACCCACAGGTTGCAGACAAATGAATATCCTACTTCAGATCAGTAGTTTTATGTTTGGGTTTAGTTCTTCTTGGAGTTCATGTAGGATGCAGCCCGGGACACCATCTGGTCCCATTGATGCTGTGTTTTTTGCTTTGGAGAGGGCGGCTCTTACCTGAGCATCTGAGATGTCAGGGGAGCAGCACTCTGCTGGGATAGATATTTGCCCTTTTGGTGGGGAAGGGGCGGAGAAGTTTGCGCAGAACCTGTCAGCTAGGATGTTGGAAATCTCTGCGGGTTCGGTGTATTTTTTGTCATTTTGGACTAATTCTGAGCATATCTGGGAATTCCCACCCAGGTTCCTAACATAAGTAAAGAAAGCCTTGTGATTATCCTTAGTGTCCTGTGCAATTTTTTTCTCGAAGCTGGCCTTAGATGATTTTATGAGTGCCCATAGTTTTTTGGTTATACTGATCAGAGATGCCTACCCTTTTTGGGATTTTGCTCTGTCATGTAGTAGCTTCCTCCTTCTATTGTATAATTTGTTTATGGCTGGGGTCCACCAGACAGGACACATAAACTTGGAGGATTGGGTCTTGGTTTTATTTGGGATTGCATGATCCCTGCATTCCTGAAGGGGTTCATAGAATGCGTTTATAAAGGATTCTGCGGTCTGGGCCGTATTTTCCACAGGCCCGGGGGCTTTGAAGGATTTTACCTCGGTTTTGAGGAGTGTGAAATTTGCTTTAGAGAAGTTTTTCACTGTGGTTTTCTGGGCAGGGGCTGGGTCGGGATGTGAATATCTAGCGAGATTAGTTTATGGTCTGATCTTACCAGTGAGGGATACACTTCTGTTCTGGAGCATAGAGTCCCCATGTTGGTGATGATCAGGTCCAGTATGTTTTCCCCTCTTGTGTGAGTGGCAACAAGTTGTTCCATAGCATTTGAGTTTATAAA
The DNA here is from genome assembly GCF_019279795.1 of Protopterus annectens. Classification (NCBI taxonomy): domain Eukaryota; kingdom Metazoa; phylum Chordata; order Ceratodontiformes; family Protopteridae; genus Protopterus; species Protopterus annectens. The sequence goes on along the minus strand of NC_056743.1, from coordinate 1,912,563,393 downwards.
TTCTAGGAACCTTTAGGCTAGGGTGTTGGAGCTAGAGTAATACTCCAAGTCTATGTTAGGGTAGTTGAAGTCACCCAATATAATGGTGTTTGGAGAGACCTTCATATTTTCCAGTGTTTTCAAGAAGGCCGAGTGGGGTTCCTGGGTTTGGGAGGGTGGTCTGTAGCAGGCTATAAACTGGAAGGCAGTTTTACCCACTGTTAGTTGCACATGCATAGTCTCTGATGCTTCGCGCTGTGCCGCCAACCTGGAGGTGTGGGTATCCTTGACGAATATTGATACTCACCCTCCTTTTGTGGTCCGGTCCAAATTTTGGGGCCGAAAAACATGGTATGAGGTATAACCTGGTAGTGTTGGGGTGCTCTCGGGAGCTTTGAACCAGGTTTCTGTTACTGCACAGATATCGATGTTCTCCATGCTAAGGAGAGTTTCGAGTGCGTGCATCTTGAGGTTTAGACTTCTAGTGTTGAATAGCATTACTCTTAGTTTCTTATCCCTTGTGATACCTATGGAGGTGGATTTGTCTTTTGAGCCTTGCCTAAAAAAGGCACTATGGGGGTGGCAAGAGCGTTTGCCAATATCCGAAAGCCCAGGGGTGACAGGTGCAAGCCGTCTCTAGCGAAGCATTGTGGCTTGTTGAGCATGTCATCCCAGGCAGACAGGCATTGGATCTCCTTTGAATGACACCAATCCTTAAGCCAATTGTTGAAACTGATCATCTTGTCTTGAAATTGTGGCATCATTCTTGGTGAGGGTAAGATACTACTCAAGGTCAGGGTCGTACCGGCCTGGGCTACATGCTCAGAGAGCTCCTCTATGTCTCTTTTCATGTAGTCCAAGGAGGTACGTCTCAGGTCGTTCACACCAGCTTGGACGATGACTGAGTCATATTTGTACTTACCTTGGAGTGACCTGAGTGCTTGTGTTATGTGGCGGATCCTAGCGCCCGACAGGCTGCTCACCGTGACCCTCTCCTTGTTCAGCCAGGTGAGCGGGACGTCAGTGTGCCTGACGATAGAGTCACCTATTACAAGTGTATCAGGTGTGTTGTTTAGCCTTAAAGGCTGTGACTGTTCGGCACACTGGCTTTGTGAGCTATGTGTTGCACGTGTTTTGTTTTGGGGTAGCAGTTACTTGGGTGTCTGCTTTGGAAGTCTCTGCTGCTTAGGAAGATTTTTATTTAGAGCCTCCGAGTATGTTTTTGTGTGTTTATGTGTTTGGTTTGCTGTCGTGGTAGGTCTTTGTGAGACTGAAATTGTAGTGAGTGTGGTTTCCTTCTCCTACTGATTGGTTACGCCAGTACTGAGTTGAGAGAGCTTATCCTCCAGTTTGGCTATATGGTTGCATCTCTCACAGGTGTTGGAATTTTTTGGGAGGAGGAGAGGGTTGCCTGTGTACATCAGGCAGTTATAACATTGCATCAAGATTCCCAGATTCACCAGCTGGACCGGAGAGGAGATTGACAACTGACCTTTGGACATGCTAGAATAGTATTGGGAATTCCTTTATAAATGAAAAAAAAGGCCAATGGGGAACAAAGTACTTAAGGGGAGTTTGTGAGGGTGTAGTGCTTTTAATTTTTTAGTGCTGACTTTAGTGCTCCTGTAACTTACCTGGCTAATACTAACCACTGTATAGGCTACCACATACTGATCATAGGATGCTATCATAGTGTCCTGTAACTTACCTGGCTAAAACTAACCACTGTATAGGCCACCACATACTGATCACAAGGTGCTATCATATTGCTCCTGTAACTCACCTGGCTAATACTTACCTCTGTATAGGCTACCACATACTGTTCACAGGGTGCTATCATAGTGCTCCTGTAACTCACCTGGCTAATACTTACCTCTGTATAGGTACCACATCCTGATGATAGGGTGCTACCATAGTGCTCCTGCAACTCACCTGGCTAACACTAACCTCTGTATAGGCTACCACATACTGATCATAGGGTGCTATCATAGTGCTCGTGTAACTCACCTGGCTAATACTAACCTCTGTATAGGCTACCACATACTGATCACAGGGTGCTATCATAGTGCTCCTGTAACTCACTTGGCCAATACTAACCTCTGTATAGGCTACCACATACTGATCACCTGGCTAACACTAACCTCTGTATAGGCTACCACATACTGGTCATAGGGTGCTATCATAGTGCTCCTGTAACTCACCTGGCTAATACTAACCTATGTAAAAGCTACCACATACTGATCACAGGTGCTATCATAGTGCTCCTGTTACTCACCTGGCAAATACTAAGCTCTGTACAGGCTACCACATACTGATCATAGGGTGCTACCATAGCGCTTCTGTAACTCACCTGGCTAATACCAACGTCTATACAGGTACCATATACTGATCATAGGGTGCTATCATAGTGCTACTGTAACTCACCTGGCTAATACTAGCCTCTGTATAGGCTACCACATACTGATCACCTGGCTAATACTAACCTCTGTATAGGTTTCCACATACTGATCATAGGGTGCTATCATAGTGCTCCTGTAACTCACCTGGCTAATACTAACCTATGTAAAGGCTACCACATACTGATCACAGGTGCTATCATAGTGCTCCTGTTACTCACCTGGCAAATACTAAGCTCTGTACAGGCTACCACATACTGATCATAGGGTGCTACCATAGTGCTCCTGTAACTCACCTGGCTAATACTAACGTCTATACAGGTACCACATACTGATCATAGGATGCTATCATAGTGTCCTGTAACTTACCTGGCTAAAACTAACTGCTGTATAGGCTAACATATACTGATCGCAGGGTGCTATCATAGTGCTCCTGTAACTCGCCTGGCTAATACTAACCTCTGTATAGGCAATCACATACTGATCACAGGCTGCTATCATAGTGCTCCTGTAACTCACCTTTCTAATACTTACCTCTGTATCGGAACCACATCCTGATGATAGGATGCTACCACAGTGCTCCTGTAACTCACCTGGCTAACACTAACCTCTGTATAGGCTACCACATACTGATCATAGGGTGCTATCATAGTGCTCGTGTAACTCACCTGGCTAATACTAACCTCTGTATAGGCTACCACATACTGATCACAGGGTGCTATCATAGTGCTCCTGTAACTCACTTGGCCAATACTAACCTCAGTATAGGCTACCACATACTGATCACCTGGCTAACACTAACCTCTGTATAGGCTACCAAATACTGGTCATAGGGTGCTATCATAGTGCTCCTGTAACTCAGCTGGATAATACTAAACTCTGTATAGGCTACCACATACTGATCACAGGGTGCTATCACAGTGCTCATGTAACTTGCGTGGCTAATACTAACCTCTGTATAGGCTACCACATACTGATCATAGGGTGCTATCATTGTGCTCCTGTAACTCACCTGGTTAATAATAACCTCTGTATAGGCTACCACATACTAATCACAGGGTGCTATCATAGTGCTCCTGTAACTCCCCTGGCTAATACTAACCTTGGTATAGGCTACCACATACTGATCACAGGGTGCTATTATAGTGCTCCTGTAACTCACCTGGCTAATACTAACCTCTGTATAGGCTACCACATACTGCTCACCTGGCTAATACTAACCTCTGTATAGGCTACCACATACTGGTCATAGGGTGCTATCATAGTGATCCTGTAACTCACTTGGCAAATACTAAGCTCTGTATAGGCTACCACATACTGATCATAGGGTGCTATCATAGTGCTCCTGTAACTCACCTGGCTAATACTAACCTGTGTATAGGCTACCACATACTGGTCAAAGGGTTCTATCATAGTGCTCCTGTAACTCACCTGGCTAATACTAACCTCTGTATATGCTACCACATACTGATCATAGGGTGCTATCATAGTGTCCTGTAACTCACCTAATTAATATTAACCTCTGTATAGGCTACCACATACTGATCGCAGGGTGCTATCATAGTGCTCCTGTAACTCACCTGGCTAATTCTAACCTCTGTATAGGCTAACACATACTGATCATACGGTGCTATCATAGAGCTCCTGTAACTCACCTGGCTAATATTAACCTCTGCATAGGCTAACGCATACTGGTAATAGGGTGCTATCATAGTGCTCCTGTAACTCACCTGGCTAATACTAACCTCTGTGTAGGCTACCACATACTAATCACAGGGTGCTATCATAGTGCTCCTGTAACTCACCTGGCTTAAACTAGCCTCTATATAGGTGAACATATACTGATCATAGGGTGCTGTCATAGTGCTCCTGCAACTCACCTGGCTAATACTAACCTCTATAAAGGCTACCCCATACTGATCATAGGGTGCTATCATAGTGCTCCTGTAACTCACCTGGCTAATACTAAACTCTGTATAGGCTAAAACATACTGATCACAGGGTGCTAACATAGTGCTCCTGTAACTCACCTGGCTAATACTAACCTCTGTATAGGCTACCACATACTGATCACAGGGTGCCATGCTCTTGTAACTCACTTGGCTAATCCTACCCTCTGTATAAGCTACAACATACCGATCACCTGGCTAATACTAACCTCTGTATATGCTACCACATACTGATCATAGGGTGCTATCATAGTGTCCTATAACTCACCTGACTAATACTAACCTCTGTATAGGCTACCACATACTGATCGCAGGGTGCTATCATAGTGCTCCTGTAACTCACCTGGCTAATGCTAACCTCTGTATAGGCTACCACATACTGATCACAGGGTGCTATCATAGTGCTCCTGTAACTTACCTGGCTAATACTAACCTCTGTACAGGCTACCACATACTGATCACAGGGTGCTATCATAGTGTTCCTGTAACTTACCTGGCTAATACTAACCACTGTATAGGCTACCATATACTGATCGCAGGGTGCTATCATAGTGCTCCTGTAACTCACCTGGCTAATACTAACCTCTGTATAGGCTACCATATACTGATCATAGGGTATTATCATAGTGCTCCTGTAACCCACCTGGCTAATACTAACCACTGTATAGGCTGCCACATACTGATCATAGGATGTTATCATAGTGCTCCTGTAACTCACCTGGCTAATACTAACCTCTGTATAGGCTACCACATACTGATCACAGGGTGCTATCATAGTGCTGCTGTAACTCACCTGGCTAATACTAACCTCTGTATAGGTACCACGTACTGATCATAGGGTGCTATCATAGTGCTCCTGTAACTCACCTGGCTAATACTAACCTCCGTATACGCTACGACATACTGATCATAGGGTGCTATCATAGTGCTCCTGTAACTCATCTGGCAAATAGTAACCTCTGTATAGGCTACCACATACTGATCACAGGGTGCTATCATAGTGCTCCTGTAACTCAACTGGCTAATACTAACCTTTGTATAGGCTACCACATACTGCTCACCTGGCTAATACTAACCTCTGCATAGGCTACCACATACTGATCACAGGGTGCTATAATTGTACTGCTGTAACTGACCTGGCTAATACTAACCTCTGTATAGGCTACCACATACTGGTGATAGGGTGTTATCATAGTGCTCCTGTAACTCACCTGGCTAATACTAACCTCTGTATAGGCTACCACATACTGATCATAGGGTGGTATCATAGTGCTCCTGTACCCCACCTGGCTAATACTAACCTCTGTATAGGCTACCACATACTGGTCTATAGGGTGCTATCATAGTGCTCCTGTAACTCACCTGGCTAATACTAACCTCTGTATAGTTACCACATACTGATCACAAGGTGCTATCATAGTGCTCATGTAATTCACCTGGCTAATACTAACCTCTGTATAGGTTACCAAATACTAGTCATAGGGTGCTATCTCAGTGCTCCTGTAACTCAACAGGCTAATAATAACCTCTATATACGCTACCACATACTGATCATAGGGTGCTATCATAGTGCTCGTGTAACTCACCTGACTAATACTAACCTCTGTATAGGCTACCACATACTGATCACCTGGCTAACACTAACCTCTGTATAGGCTACCACATACTGATAACAAGGTGCTATCATAGTGCTCCTGTAACTCACCTGGGTAATACTAACCTCTGTATAGGTGCCACATACTGATCACAGGGTGCTATCATAGTGCTCCTGTAACTCAACTGGCTAATACTAACCTATGTAAAGGCTACCACATACTGATCACAGGTGCTATCATAGTGCTCATGTAACTCACCTGGCTAATACTAGCCTCTGTATAGGCTACCACATACTGATCACCTGGCTAATACTAACCTCTGTATAGGTTTCCACATACTGATCATAGGGTGCTATCATAGTGCTCCTGTAACTCACCTGGCTAATACTAACCTATGTAAAGGCTACCACATACTGATCACAGGTGCTATCATAGTGCTCCTGTTAATCACCTGGCAAATACTAAGCTCTGTACAGGCTACCACATACTGATCATAGGGTGCTACCATAGTGCTCCTGTAACTCACCTGGCTAATACTAACGTCTATACAGGTACCATATACTGATCATAGGGTGCTATCATAGTGCCACTGTAACTCACCTGGCTAATACTAACCTCTGTATAGGCTACCACTTACTGGTCATAGGGTGCAATCATAGTGCTCCTGTATCACGTGGCTAATACTAACCCCTGTATAGGCTACCAAATACTGGTCATAGGGTACTATCAGAGTGCTCCTGTAACTCAACTGGCTAATAATAACCTCTATATACGCTACCACATACTGATCATAGGGTGCTATCACAGTGCTCATGTAACTCACCTGGCTAATACTAACCTCTGTATAGGCTACCACATACTGATCACAGGGTGCTATCATAGTGCTCCTGTAACTCACCTGGCTAATATTTACCTCTGTATAGGTACCACATCCTGATGATAGGGTGCTACCATAGTGCTCCTGCAACTCACCTGGCTAACACTAACCTCTGTATAGGCTACCACATACTGATCATAGGGTGCTATCATAGTGCTCGTGTAACTCACCTGGCTAATACTAACCTCTGTATAGGCTACCACAAACTGATCACAGGGTGCTATCATAGTGCTCCTGTAACTCACTTGGCCAATACTAACCTCTGTATAGGCTACCACATACTGATCACCTGGCTAACACTAACCTCTGTATAGGCTACCACATACTGGTCATAGGGTGCTATCAGAGTGCTCCTGTAACTCACCTGGCTAATACTAACCTATGTAAAGGCTACCAAATACTGATCACAGGTGCTATCATAGTGCTCCTGTTACCCACCTGGCAAATACTAAGCTCTGTACAGGCTACCACATACTGATGATAGGGTGCTACCATAGTGCTCCTGTAACTCACCTGGCTAATACTTACGTTTATACAGGTACCATATACTGATCATAGGGTGCTATCATAGTGCTACTGTAACTCACCTGGCTAATACTAACCTCTGTACAAGCTACCACATACTGATCATACGGTGCTATCATAGTGCTCCTGTAACTCACCTCTATATAGACTAACACATACTGATCATAGGGTGCTATCATAGTGTCCTTTAACTCACCTGACTAATACTAACCTCTGTATAGGCTACCACATACTGGTCATATGGTGCTATCATAATGCTCCTATAACTCACCTGGCTAATACTAACCTCTGTGTAGGCTACCACATACTGATCACCTGGCTAATAATAATCTCTGTATAGGCTACCACATACTGATCATAGGGTGCAATCACAGTGCTCCTGTAACTCACCTGGCTAATACCAACCTCTGTATAGGCTACCACATACTGATCATAGGGTGCTATCATAGTGCAACTGTAACTCACCTGGCTAATACTAACCTCTGTATAGGCTACCACATACTGATCAGAGGGTGTTATAATAGTGTTCCTGTAACTCACCTGGCTAATACTAACCTCTGTGTAGGCTACCACATACTGATCATAGGGTGCTACCATAGTGCTCCTGTAACTCACCTGGCTAATACTAACCTCTGTATAGGTATCACATACTGATCCATAGGGTGCTATCATAGTGCTCCTGTAACTCACCTGGCTAATACTAACCTCTGTATAGGCTACCACACACTGATCACAGGGTGTGATCATAGTGCTCATGCAACTCACCTGGCTAATACTAACCTCTGTATAGGCTACCACATACTGATCACCTGGCTAATACTAACCTCTGTATAGACTATCACATACTAATCATAGGTTGCTATCATAGTGCTCCTGTAACTCACCTGGCAAATACTAACCTCTGTATAGGCTACCACATACTGATCATAGGGTGCTATCATAGTCCTCCTGTAACTCACCTGGCTAATACTCACCTCTGTATAGGCTACTACTTACTGGTCATAGGGTGCTATCATAGTGCTCCTGTAATTCACCTGGCTAATACTAACCTCTGTATAGGCTACCACATACTGATCATAGGATGCTATCATAGTGCTGCTGTAACTCACCTGGCTAATACTAACCTCTGTATAGGTACCACATACTTATCATAGGGTGCTATCATAGTGCCCTGTAACTCACCTGGCTAATACTAACCTCTGTATAGGCTAGCACATTACTGATCATAGGGTGCTATCATAGTGTCCTGTAACTCGCCTGACTAATACTAAAGTACAGTTGTGTACCTACCATAAATGTAGATGTTTGAGTGCTCATACAGCTGCAGTCATTACAGATGGGTTATCCTGCCGTCAGGCGGGTCCTCGGTCGGCCGAATTCCAAAGTCTTGGTCTGGCGTCGGTTGTCGTCGCTTCTTCCCTGACGTCAGTGCGGCAGGGGTATAAATGAGGCAGCCGACGCCATTTTCTTCTGATTTTCTTGCCCCAGATGTCAGGTGAGCCGAAAAGGAAGGCAAAACTTTTAGTTATGTACTCACCATAACTTCAGATGTTTGGGATCCATCTCGCCTACATTCTGACTGATGGGTTCGGAGCCGATCCCTCGGCTCCGACTCGGCACGCTTATGCCAAAGAGCGAAGTCTCTTATTGGCTGAGCTTACTATATCCCAGGATGCACCACTACCAGTCCCCCAGATCTAGTTTGTCCGCATACATGCACACATGCACGCACTGCTTATATAACATCGTCAGATGAAACAAGATAAAACAGTAGAACTCAAAACCGTTCAATCTCTTCTGATCTCCAAGGCAGGGGAAGGAGGGTGGGTATTAGGAATGTAGGCGAGATGGATCCCAAACATCTGAAGTTATGGTGAGTACATAACTAAAAGATGTTATGTGATCCTATCTCGCCTACATTCTGACTGATGGGACAGCGTCCTAGCACCTGAATCCTGGGTGGCTCACTAGAAAACACTCCTGAGTACCGTGGAACCAAATGATGCTCGCCCTTTAGATGCCACATCCAATTTATAGTGGGAAATGAAAGTGTGCGGGTTGGACCAAGTAGCCGCAGCACAAATCTCAGAAATAGCGAGCTTGGAATGAAAAGCAATAGAAGTAGCCATAGCTCTGGTAGAATGAGCTCTGATAGATGTCGTAAGTTGCTTATTTGAAGAGGAATAAGCCTGAGTTATGCAATCTCTAATCCATTTGGAGATAGTAGCTTTAGTGATGGTTTTACCCAACTTATTATCTGAAAAGGACACAAACAACTGGTCTGATTTTCGAATTTGTTGAGTCCTGTCTAGATAGAAGCGCAATTGCCTGTGAACATCCAATTTATGGAGGGTGTATTCCGCTTCGTTGGAGAATTTTGGAAAGAAAACTGGTAGCTCTAGAGATTGCTGGAGACAGAGATTAGAACAAACCTTTGGAACAAAAGATGGGTTAGGCCTAAGTGATACTCTATCCTTGTGAAAAATCAAGTACGGTGGTTTGATAGATAGGGCTTGAAGCTCTGAAACTCTTCTTGCCGAAGTAATTGCAACTAAGAAGGCAGTTTTCCAAGACAGATATTTTAACTCACATGTAGCAGCCGGTTCGAAAGGGGAAGATGTTAAGGCACGAAGTACCAAATCAAGATCCCATGGAGGTGCAGGATGAAAAACTGGAGGTCTTAACAGCCCAGCACCTTTAATGAAGGTTTTGCATAATCTGCTGCTCATCAACGGTGGATCCATGGATTCGTGAAATTTACAGATAGCTGCTAGTTGGACTTTAATAGTAGAGACTGAAGATCCTTGATTAAACAAGGATGTTAAAAATTTCAAAACCTCTGGTATCGGGGCAGTGATAGGGTCTAAGCCCCTGAGCTGAGCCCAGATAGCAAACCTCTTCCACTTACTGAGGTACAATTTCTTAGTGGTGGGTTTGTGGGCCGAAGATAAAATGTGAATAACTTCCGGGTCTAAGGTATGATTTCTGACTAAAGTCGGAAGTGGAGGAGCCAAGCTGTCAATTTCAAAGTGTGAAGGGACTGGTGTAGTTGTCCCGACTGATGAATCAGCAGATCCGGAGTTAGGTCCACAGACCAAGGATCGTCCACGGCATGTTTCTTTAGGTAGGGAAACCATACCTGAACGAGGCCAGTGCGGAGCAATTAGTATCATTGTGGACCCCAATTGAGAAGCTTTCTGGATGACTTTGGGGAGAAGTGGGACCGGAGGAAAGGCATAAAGTAGTCCTGTTGGCCAAGGTTGGACTAGAGCATCCGTAGCTGCCTCCCCCTGACGTGGAGTCAAGGAGAAGAACCTTTTGCACTTTGCGTTTTGTGGTGTTGCAAACAGGTCGCAGCACGGGGTCCCCCATCTTCTGAAAACCTGAGCTGCTACTGTTTCGTTCAGGGACCACTCGTGAGGAGAGAGAATCGTCCTGCTTAATCTGTCTGCCAATATATTGGATTTCCCTGGAATGTGGGTCGCTACCAAGAAACGGTTGGTAGCTACAGCCCATTCCCACACCCTCATGGCCTCTCTGCAAAGGGGGTAAGATCTGGTCCCTCCTTGTTTGTTCAGATACCAGACCACCGACATGTTGTCTGTGTGGATAGCGATAATGCCTTGAGGGAGAAACTTGTGGAGGGCCTGGAGGGCCTGTAGGGAGAGAAGTACAGCCCTCATTTCCAATACATTGATATGGAGAAAGGTTTCGTCTGGAAGCCAAGAACCCTGAACTAACCTGCCCAGACAATGCCCCCCCCACCCTGTCTGGGAGGCATCCGTCGTCAGGGTGGCCACCGGAGGGGGGATAACAAAAGGTCTTCCCTGATTCAGATTGGATGGCTGAAGCCACCAGCGGAGGTCCCGTTTGCACGTTTCTGTAATCAGAATGGGGTGATTGAGGGGGAGATTCTGAAAGGACCATTGTGTCGATAACAGCCACTGAAGAATCCTCATGTGCAATCTTGCCAGTGGAACTAGGAGAACCGTGGCAGACATCGAACCTAAAAGCTGTAGGACCATCCTGGCTGGGGCTTTGGATCTTGGAAGCAGGGCTTGAACTTGGCTTTGTAAAGTCTGAATCCTTTCGGTAGGAAGAAAGACGCGCATCAATTTTGAGTCTATCTCTGCTCCTATGAATCTTATGCGCTGAGAGGGCAGCAAGACAGACTTTGACCAATTGAATGTAATTCCCAGGGTAGCACCCAGGGAGATGGTGGCTTTGAGGTTGTCTATTAGTAGATGCCTGGTGGTGGCAGTCAGGAGCCAGTCGTCCAGATATGGAACACTTGTTATCCAAGACTCCTCAGGTGAGCAGTCACTACTGCCAAACACTTGGTGAACACCCTGGGGGCTGTGGTGAGACCAAAGGGCAGTGCACAAAATTGGAAATGACTGTCTCCCAGGCTGAAGCGCAGATACCTCCTGGACGCCTGATGTATCGGTATGTGATAATAGGCGTCCTTGAGATCTATGGAGCACATCCAAACATCCTTCTCCAACAATGGGAGAATGGATTGTAAAGTGACCATTCGGAATTTGGACTTCATGACGGACTGGTTTAGTTTGCTGAGATCCAATATTGGTCTCAGGTCCCCTGTCTTTTTTGGCACTAAAAAGAACCTTGAGTAATTTCCGGATCCGATCTGGTCTGTGGGGACCGGTTGGATGACTCCTTTTTCTAGCAGCTTTGACGCTTCTGCGGCTGGAATTTCCCTTTGACTGGGTGGTGGGTCCGGGATTTTTGGACGGTGGGGGTGAGTGTGTGAAGGGAATGGTGTAACCTCCGGCAATAATCCGAAGCACCCATCTGTCCTGAGTGATAGACTCCCAGGCTTTTAGGTGCTTGGCAAAACGGCACCCGACTGGCTCCGGAGCAGCACAGCCGGGCAATCCCTCATGAAGTGTGGGAGGCTGAAGAGCCACGAAAGGACTCGCGGTCTCCAGAATTGCGGGGCCCTCTGCCGCCTCTGGGACGGCGTCTCCCAGAAAAATTTCCCCATCCTCTGCCTCTGGAAGGGGAATCTTCCTGCTGCTGAGGAAAAAACTTACGGGAGTTGCGGAACCACATCTTCCCTCCTCCTTTAGCCTTGGGGTAAGGCCGAAAGGGAGTGGAATAACGTGCACCTATGGCAGATAAAGTTTTTCCCTCTTGCTCACAGCGGGTAAGAGTGTCTTTAACCTTAGGTCCAAACAAAGAGGACCCATCAAAGGGAGCATCGGCGAAGGAAGACTTGAAGGCCTCCGCAAAATGACACAAATGGAGCCAGGCTTGTCTCCGTAGAGCCACGCCTGTGCCTGCCGCTCTGCCCGCCCCTTCGGCTGCATATGAAATGAGCCTCATGGACGAGTTAGAAATCGAGGTAAGGATAGCCAACTGAGAGCTAACCGACTGGGCTAGCTGCTCAGGTAGGTTACCTGAGAGGGAGTCTGACAGCTCCTTGACCAGATCCCTCTGTAGCCTGGTAAAATGTGCCAAATAATTCAGGGACCTTAGTGTAAAGGCCGCTGAAGTCAGGGTGCGCTTCCCGTGCATCGTCCATGCTCCTAGACTCCTTATTAGGAGGATGGACAGATGTTGAAGCCTCTGCCACGTCCTGTTGTGTAGCAGATACCACCACCATGGCATCTACAGCCATGCCTTTTGTCAAGAACTCCTTCTCGGGTGGGGCAGACAAAAATTTGTTAGGGCGAGAAGGCACTGGTTCCACAGTATCTGGATGTTCCCACGCCCTCCGACAAACCAAATCCAGGAGCTCGTCGAAGGGCGGAGACACCCAGGAGGCGGAGGGCTGAGCCCCAAAGGCCTTGAGAAGCACTGACTCATCAGCAGAGGGGGGTTTGGATATCCAGCCGCCTCGTAGCTTAAGGATCTCTAAAATGTCTGCGAATGAGACATCATCCGAGGACGACTTCGGGGACCCCTCCGCATCATCAAGATCAGTGTCCGATGTAATAGACTCGGAGGAGTCCACGTGCTTCCTCTTGCACGATCTCTTCCTTGGGGGCTCCTCCGAAGACAACTCCGAAGAACCCTCAGGAGGAGGGGAACCCCCAGTGGGGGTAACCTCAGGCCCCGGGGCTCCGCTGCCTAGGGACAGGGGAACTACCAAAGACCCAGTCTCCACGCCCAGGGAAGGTGCCGGTAAAGCCGGAGAGATGGCCGAAGAAGACTTGGCCAAGGCACTCCTCATAGCTCTGAAAGCCGGACCCCCAGAATCCTGGGAGTGTCCGGTCCCCGGAGCCATGATAGCAGACGGAAGTCCCGCAGCCGAAGCACCGAGAGGGAGGCTCGGAACCGACAGCATAGGTCCCGAAACGTCACCCCGGGTCCGGCCGAAGAAGTCCGTGCCAAACTCAGACCCGAAGGCGGGTTGGAGTAAGGGTCGGAGCCGACCCTAGGATCTCCACCGGCTCCAACAGCACCTGCTCCGGAGCCGAAGCGGTCGGAGGAGGAATGGCAATGGCATGGGCTATCAGCTCCGAAGCCAATTGGGTCGGAGCCGAAACAAATTTTTGAAAGACTGGGGACTGGAACAGTCTTTGGAGCACCCTGTCTATGTCCGAATCTGACATCCTCGATGACCTAGAGGAGACTGAACGGGTTCGAGTTGGCCTCTCCAACGGCCCCAAGGGGCTAGGGGACCGGCTCCGAGGTGACTCGATAACTATCGGCGCCGAAGGAATACCCAAACTAGTTTCCATCGGTGCCGAGGAGGACTTAGGCGCCGAGGAGGAAGTGTCTGAGCGGACAACCTTCATCGGCTCCGAGACCAGTGGAGCCGATGAAGGTGACCCGCCTCTCGATGCCCCAGCCATCGGCTCCGAAGCCAGAGGAGTCGAGACTGGAGGCATCGAGGCAGACCGTTCCGCCCTCGGCTCCGAAGTCCTTGGAGCCGAAGGAGAAGCCTGCCTATGTCTTTTGGCGGTCGGGTCCGACGGACTGGTCGGAGCCAACGCCCTTTTCTTTTTAGCAGGAGAAGGAGAGGATGCTAATGCTTCTTCAAAGGAGGGTTTTATAAGGCCTTTCAAAATAAGTTTATTTTTCCTCTCTTGGAGGACCCTCGAGGAAAACGCGTGACATACGCTGCAGGACTCCTGTAAATGTTTGGCGCCCAAACAATACACACAGAGAGAGTGGTCATCTGTGATAGACATTTTAAAGCTGCACTTAGTGCACTTCTTAAAGCCCGAAGGCCTAGGAGCCTGAGACATTATTAGCAACAAGTCTAGTAACTATTACAGAAAGACGCACACTTTTTTTTTTTTTTTTTTTTAAAATGTCACTACAATAAACAGCTTGCAGTCGCCGATTAAGGTAACCTGTCCGACAACAACAGAAAGAAAAATTAATTAAAGGGATCCAAGAACCCCTAAGGATTTGAAGCAGTTGACTGACCTGGAAAAGCCCTACAACTGAAAGGGGCCTCTAGTCAGAACCAATACGTCAACCACACACAAAAATTCACAGAAAAAAATAACCAGTCACACAAAAAGTACAGTATAGCTGTTAAAACAGCTTTTTGTTAAAGAATTAGAGAATTCCTGACAGAAAAAGTTAGTGAAAACACTACTTAGCTCAGCCAGCTCGAGACCACGTCTTTGCTAGTTAGCGGCAAACGAGATCTGGCGGACTGGTAGTGGTGCATCCTGGGATATAGTAAGCTCAGCCAATAAGAGACTTCGCTCTTTGGCATAAGCGTGCAGTGAGCGAGGGATCGGCTCCGAACCCATCAGTCAGAATGTAGGCGAGATAGGATCACATAACATCATAATATTATGCAAACATGCAATGTATATAAATCAAAAATAGTAGTTGCAAGCAAATACACCATAAAAGAATACCCCAAATAGGATGTATGATAAAGGTGTTTGTCACAAGGCCTCTCCCAAGAGGGGATGGAGGGAGGGTAACCTGGAGTGCAGCTGTATGAGCACTCGAACATCTACATTTATGGTAGGTACAAAACTGTACTATGTTCATCGTGCATACAGCTGCAGTCAGTACAGATGGGTAGAATCCCAAAGCTAAGTAAGGGTGATAGGCACTATGTGGAACTAGGAGGGGCGAGGATGCCCTGAAGGATGGCTGTGGCAAAGCCCGCTCTAGATTTTGAGTATAGTGGAAGGTGGTAGTGCTTGGAGAAAGTGTGCATTGAACTCCCAAGTAGCTGCTTCCAAAATGTCCTTGGTAGGGACCCCCCTGAGGAAAGCTGCAGAGGTAGCTGTAGCCCTGGTGGAGCGGGATCTGATTTATACAGGCACAGATTTTCCATGAAAGGAATAACAAAAGCGTATGCAGTGGGCTATCCACTCTGAAATTGTTTTGTTTGGAAATAGCCTTTCCTTGAGCACCTGTAGCATAGGACACAAAGAGTTGCTCAGATTTCCTGAATGACTTTGTTCTGTCCAAGTAATAACGAAGTTGTCTGTGAATGTCCAAGGAATGTAGTAGTCTCTCCCCTTTGTTCTGTGGATTTGGATAAAAGGAAGGTAAATTAATAGTCTGATTCAAAGCTACACTGGATACTACCTTTGGCATGAAGGTAGGGTTGGTTCGTAAGGAAACTCTGTCCTAATGGAAAATGATGAATGGTTGCACAGCCATGAGGGCCTGTAGTTCTGAAACCCTGCATGCTGAGGTAATAGCCAGAAGGAAGGCTGTTTTCCACGACAAGTATTGCAGCTCTGTTGAAGAAGCCGGCTCAAAGGGAGGCAGGGTCAGTTTTTCCAATACGAAGTTGAGGTCCCAAGCTGGGACTGGTGGTTTCCGTGGGGGGTTTATATTTTATGCCCCTCTAAGGAACTGCCTTAACAGAGAGAGGATGCGAGAATAAAGGAGGATCTGTATTGTATTGTGCAGAAATGGCTGATGGAGGAGAAGGAAAGGCCACTGTTTAACATCTCAGCTAGGTACTGTAAAATTTGAGGTATATTTATTACCCAAGGATTCTGGCCCTTTTCTTGATTCCAGGAACAAAATCGTTTCCATTTGGTGGAATAGGCTTTTCTAGTAGAGGGTCTTCTGGCCTCCAAGATCACATCCTGCACCTCCTTGGAGAAGAGAGTCTGTTGGGAAATTAAGGAATTCTCCATGCAGCTAGATTTAGGGTTTTGAGCTGACTGTGAAGGGTTTTGTAGTTGTGCTGGGACAACAGAAGAGGAACTAGAGGTAGGATCCATGGTGGTGAGTGTGTCAGGCTCTTTAGGAGAGGATACCAGTGCTGTTGTGGCCAGTATGTAGCAATGAGAATCATTTGTGGCCTCTGCTCTGGCTTTTAATAGAACTTTGGTCAGTAGAGGAAGAGGCGGGAAGGCATAGACTGTCAATGTTGCCCATGCAAGGGACGGCTTGCACCTGTCACCCATAGGCTTCCGGATATTGGCAAAGGCTCTTGCCACCCCCATAGTGCCTTTTTTAGGCAAGGCTCAAATTCTAAACCTACCACCCTAGAACACAAAAAAGTAAAAAAACTAAGGGTAATGCTGCTCAATGCCAGAAGTCTCAATCTCAAGATGCACGCACTCGAGGCCCTTCTCAGTATGGAGAACATCGATGTCTGTGCTGTGACAGAAACCTGGTTCAAGGCTCCTGAGAGCACCCCAGCACTAGCAGGTTTCACCTCATATCATGCGTCGCCCCAAAATCCGGACAACACCAAGAAAGGAGGGGGGGTGTCCATATTCATAAAGGACACCCACACCTCAAGGTTGGTGGACGATGCATCGGAGACCATCCAGGTGCAATTAACCATAGGCAAGACTGCTCTGCAATTTGTAGCATGTTACAGGCCACCCTCTCAAACTCAGGAACCTCACATGGCCTTCCTGAAAACAATGGAGGGGATAAATGTATCTCCAAACACCATCATACTAGGTGACTTCAACTACCCTAATATAGACTGGGAACACTACTCAAGCCCAAACACTCTAGCCCAAAGGTTCCTGGAGTTCATAAACTCAAATGCCATGGAACAACTAGTCACCATCCCCACAAGAGGAGAAAACATACTTGATCTCATCATCACGAACATGGGATCACAATGTTCAACACCGAAGTATACCCTCACTGGTGAGATCAGATCATAAACTAATCTCGCTGGAGGTCCTCATCCGCCCCACCTGAAACAAAAAGACCACAGTGAAAAACTTCTCAAAAGCCGACTTCACACTTCTAAAACTAGTGTGGTCTCCTTTAAGGCCCCTGAGCCAGTGGTAAACATTACTCAAACCGCTGAATCACTTACAAATGCCTTCTACCAGCACCTACAGGACTGCATGGATCAGGCAATCCCAAACAAAACTAAGACTCTTTGTACCAAAGGCAAGCGTCCAGTCTGGTGGACCCCAGCCATAAACAAGCTCTACAACAAAAGGAGGAAGCTACTACAAGATAGAGCAAAATCCTTGAAAGGTAAGACACCCTTGATCATTATAAGTAAAAACTAAGAGCTCTCATAAAATCATCCAAGGCAAATTTTGAGAGAAAAATCGCCAAGGATTCAAAAGACAATCATAAGGCCTTCTTTAGCTATGTTAGAAACCTAGGAGGAAACTCCCAGATATGCTCAGAATTAGTTCAAAATGATGTGAAGATTACTGAACCTACACACATTGCCAACATACTGGCTGACAGGTTCAGTGCAAACTTCTCCCCCTCCCCAAAGGAGAGATATCTATACCAGAGGATTGTAGCCCCCCAAACATCTCCAACGCCCAGGTGAGAACTGCTCTCTCCAAAGCAAAAAACACAGCATCCGTGGGACCGGATGGTGTCCCCGGCTGTGTGCTCCATGAACTCAATGAGGAATTAAACCCGCAGTTAGGACAGCTGTTTAATCTTAGCCTCACCTCAGGATACGCACCCAAGGAGTGGCGACGGCGACTGTGGTCCCACTTCACAAGGCGGTGCCTCCACCGACCCTGGAAATTACCATCCCATTAGCTTGACAAGCCTTATCTGCAAAGCCATGGAGAGGATCATAATGGAACTCATAAATAAAGACATAGGGAACTTGCAGACTTTGGATCCAACCCAGTTTGGCTTTGTCAAAGGCAGATCATGCCTTTTAAACTTGGTTGACTTTTTCGAGACAGTCACCAAGGCCATTGATGAGGAAAGGCAGTCCATACAGCCTACCTTGACCTGGCAAAGGCCTTGACACAATACCCCACTCAGGTATCATCAAAAACTCATCAGCTTGAATGTAAACCCATACATCACAAGATGGGTTGCAAACTGGCTAAGTGACAGAAACCACAGGGTCAGAGTTGCTGGAGCCATGTCAGACTCAAAGCCTGTCACAAGTGGTGTCCCACAGGGCTCAGTCCTGGGTCCACTCTTGTTCGGCATCTACTTTTCTGAAGTACAAGCAAACACAGGAGGGTTATGGCTGACAAAGTTTGCAGATGACTGCAAACTGGCCATAGTCGAAAACACATCTGACACAGATATCCTTCAGAAGGGCCTCACAGAACGGATAACTGGTGCCAGAGCCATGGCCTAAAGTTAAATGCCAAGAAATGCATAGTCATACCCTTCGGGAAAAACAAGGTTACCCCTAGCTACCATATAGGTGGCAATCCACTGAGCACAGAAGAAGTCATCAGGGATCTGGGGACCCAGGTTGACAGTAGCCTTCGCTTGACACTCATGTTGCTAAAATAGTTAAGAAAACCTTCTACATTGCCCACCTGATCATGAAGGGATTCACATCTAGATCAAGGGAGGTCATCGCCCCCCTGTACTCATCACTCATTAGACCTATGATTGAGTACAATGCCCCATTCGAATATATCTGACCAGACACCTGCAGCAGCTGGAAAGGCCCCAAAAGTTCCTCACCAAAAGGATAAAGGGTCTCAAAAATATGTCTTATGCTGCCCAACTGAAAGAACTCCAGCTCTATTCAGTCTCATACCGCTTGCTCAGAGGTGACCTGTGCCTGACATATAAGGCCATGTCAAACCCTGATTTGATGAATATGCTTCACCTCAAATAATCTAGATCCCTCAGAACCACAAGGGCGGGAGACTTAAACCTTGACACGGTTATTAATAGAACATGCTGGAGGGACAGATTCATCACCCAGAGACTCCCTATGCTGTGGAACAAAATCCCGGTACATGTGTGGCAGAGCACCTCGCTGGCCTTGTTCAAGAGGAATCTTGACCAATGGATGGGGGATCGCAGATATACCCCAGGGATTACTTCAGTGTCACTGCTTGACAGAGGCACAGCAAAATAATAGGCATAGTTTTATTCAAACTAAAGGGGTGGCGAAAGCCAAATAACTATGGGCTAGGCTTATAAATGCCCTTGGGCAGATAGCCTAGTATGAACCTATGAACCTAATTGAAAGAGAGAGCGTCCACTTTCCAGGCCTGTGGATGATAGGTCCTTGAACAGAATTTTTCCAACTGGTAATTTCTGTGGGAAGCAAGTAGATCTATGTCTGGCTGTCCCCATGTCTGAGTTATCTTTGAGAAGACTTGAGGATGCAACTTCCATTCGTGTGGGTCTGTCATATTTCTGCTTAAGTTGTCTGCCAGTGTGTTTTCCTTCCCTGGCAGGAATTGTGCCTGTATTTGAACTTGTAATTCCAATGCTGTGTTCCACAGGGTCATGGCTTGCCTGCACAGGGGGTATGAATGAGTTCCCCCCCTGTTTGTTTATGTACCACATGACTGTGGTGTTGTCTGTCCATATCAATAGCTGGCCTGGATGCAGTAGGTCTTTGAAGGTCATAAGAGCATTTTGCACGGCTAGCATCTCCTTTTGGTTGATGTGTAGGTGCTTCTCTTTTTGGGACCATTTTCCCTGAATGCACTGATCTGCCATATGTGCTCCCCAAGCGTAGTCTGAGGCGTCCGTTAAAATTATCGGAGTTGCTTGAGGTAAACAGAAAGGGAGACCTGTGTTTCTTTGGCATGCTTGAGCCCACCACAAAAATTCCTTTTGAAGGCATGGAATGAGTGGTATAATTGTTTCCAAGCTGTGGCTGTGTTGAGACCATACGTTTTTTAGGTACCATTGTAGTTTCCTCATATGCAGCTTTGCACAGGGTATTAGTAGGATGCAAGATGCCATGAATCCCAGAGCCTGCAGGGCTTTCCTTGCAGTTAGTCTGGTGAAAGTTGCCATTTTGTTGAAGTATTGAGAGAGTTGCCCTTGTTTGTCTGGCGTGAGGTAGGCCATCTGGGTGGTTGTATTTAAGCTGGCACCCAGGAAAATTATCTGTTGAGAAGGTATTAGTTTTTATTTCTTTTTGTTCACTGCTTATCCCAGGTAGTTTAACAGTTTTATTACAAACGCCAGATGCTGCAATAGAACGTCCTTGCTGTCCGCTTGGATCAGGCAGTCGTCCAGATACGAGTAGATTTGTATTCCTTGTTGTCTGCAGAAGGCAATTACTGATGCTAGGCATTTCGTAAACACTCTGGGCGCAGTGGATAAGCCAAAGGGCAATGCAGAGAATTGGTAATGGGTTGAACCTGCAAGAAATCTGAGGTATCTTCTGCAATCTTGTCTGATTGGGACATGCAGGTATGCCTCCTTGAGGTCCAATGTTACCAGCCAAGACTCCTTGCCCATCATGGGAAGAAGCTGCTGTAATGTGAGCATCTTGAATTTTGGCACCTGTAGATATGTGTTTAGGATGGATAGGTCTAAGATAGGTCTCCAATCTTTGTCTTTCCTTGGTACCAGGAATAGTCTGGAATAAAAACCTTGACCTTGTTCTTTTGCAGGTACCTCTTGAATCGCTCTCATATCCATGAGAGCGGAAATTTGTCTTTGTGCCTCTGCCTATTGATTTTGTGGCACGTTTGGCAAGCCTCTCATTTTTGGAAGGGTGTGAAAGTGGAACCTGTAGCCTCTGTCTATAATGTCCAGAATCCATTTGTCTTTTGTAACAATGTGCCAGTTTTTTAAAAATAATGCCAGTTTTCCACCCAAAGGTGCTGCCATTATAGTTTTGTTTGGCAGGCATAGGGGGAAGTCTTTGTGTCTGTTTTCTAAATGTCTGTGATCTATCTTCTCCACCTCTTCGGGTTGGAGCTTGCCACTGTCTAGCTCTGTAAGATCCTTGAGGTTGTCCTCTGCCCCTTAGGCGTCTGTATCTGCCCCTTTGATTTATGTCCGTGGCTGGAAAGGACCAATTTTTTGAAGGCCAGTTTCTGCTAAAGCGTGGAGGTTGCACCTGCAAGAAATCTTTCACTGTTTGCATAGATTTCGCTTTTTCCTCCATTTTCTTTAGTACCTCCTCAGCTTTAACACCAAACAATACATCTTTTTGAAGTGGTGCATCTAATAACTTTGCTTTGACATGATCTGGTAAGGTTCGCTCTTTGAGCCAAGCATGTCTACGTATGACAGACCCCATGACAGCAGCTCTACATGAGGCCTCTAAAGCATCAAAACCATACTGCAAGGTATGTTTACCCACTTGCTCTGCTCCATGCAACAAATCCTGCAACTCTTTCAAATCTGGTTGCTCTGTTTGTGTCATTTTGCTTTTTAGCTGAGATAACAAAAACTGTTGGTACTTTAACATATGAAATTGACAGTTTAATGCCCTCATGGTTAAAGTGGCAGATGGATACACCTTTTTACCCCACCTTTCTAATGCTCTGGAATCTCTCTCTGAGGGTAAAGGGTTTTTAGCAGTAAAGGCCTTTATTCCCTTGGGACCCTGTGAAATTGTTTCTGGGTCAGCAGTATGGCTTTTATAAAGGAACTGGTGAGAATCAGGAACCCGGTAATACCTGTCTGGTTTAACAGGGGCTGGAGGTAAAGAATCTGCATTGAGACTGGCTTCTGCGTACACATCATACAAAATATCTAAAACAGGAGGGATAGCCAGGGGCCTATGCTGGGGGAGAAGTAGAAATTCCCTGAGCCTTTTCTTGGAATCTGAGTAATCTTGGCCTTCCCAGTGGAAGTGCTCCCTCAATGTATGCAGGGTTCCCCAAAAGAGTAGTCCTCAAGGAGGGGGAGACCAAGGGAATAGACTCCTCAGCATCAGAGTCTTCAAAAGGGGAATAGGCATAATCCTGGTCCTCAGAACGGTCTGAGGTAATAGAAGCCTGGTCTGCGGAAGGGTAGTCTTCCTCCAATCTGGGTATTTTGTCAGAGGGGGGTTGAGAACCCCTGATGAGAGTTATCAAATCCTCAGCCATTTTAAGCATCTGTTTTTTAGGCATGGGGCCTTGAGAGGAGGTCTGAGGACCCTGTTTTTTAGTTTTCATGGCAGCTTTAGATTTAGTGAAGGATTTAATGGAGAAGGTGGAAGGCCTGAAAACGCCTTCAGAAATGGCAGGCCTCACTAAATTGTCAGTTTCCCCGCCAAGAGTGGCGTCGGTATCGGCAGTGGGAATGGAGACAGAGGAGCCTGCGACCCCGGGTACTGAAGTCACCGGTAAAATAGTTTCATCGGTAGTCAGGGGCTGCGTAGGCACCTCGCTGAGAACCGGAGAACCAGTAGTCGGCCTAAGCGTGGTCTCAGTACTCGGTGCAGACCTCGGATGTCGGTCCTTGTCTCTGCGGCTTTTGCTTAAAACTGGCGTCGGTGTATCTGAAGACATGATAGAATTAAATTTTTTGCCAAAATAATGCAGGGCGAACTCCACCCGGCGCTTAATAGTGCGCTTGTTGAACCTAGCAAAAAAACGGCAGGCCAAGACGTCGTGGTCTGGCCCTAAGCAAGGTATACAGAAAGAGTGAAAATCCTTATGCGGTATTTGCTTCCCACAAGAAATGCAATTATTAACTTTGTCTGACATCGGTCTGAGGCAAGAAAAGTTTCCCCAACGGGGTACTTAGCTTTAAAGAAGACTTTGGCTGAAATACTTTCGTAAATCTCAGGAGCTGGCCGACCGGCACTTGCGAACTGCTTCTGCTTCGGGCACCGCGCGGCAAGAATGACTGAAGAAAATGGCATCGGCTGCCTCTTTTAAACCCCTGCCGCACTGACGTCAGGGATGAAGCGATGACAACCGACGCCGGACCTAGACTTTGGAATTCGGCCGACCGAGGACCCGCCTGATGGCAGGATAACCCATCTGTAATGACTGCAGCTGTATGCACGATGAACATCCTTCTGTATAGGCTACCACATACTGATCACAGGGTGCTATCATAGTGCTCCTGTAACCCGCCTGGCTAATACTAACCTCTGTATAGACTACCACATACTGATCATAGGGTGCTATCATAGTGCTCCTGTAACTCACATGGCTAATACTAACCACTGTATAGGCTACCACATACTGATCACAGGGTGCTATCATAGTGCTCCTGTACCTCACCTGGCTAATACTAACCTCTGTATAAGCTACCACATACTGGTCATAGGGTGCTATCATAGTGCTGCTGTAACTCACCTAGCTAATAATAAACTCGGTATAGGCTACCACATACCGATCACAGGGTGCTATCATAGTGCTCATGTAACTCACCTGGCTAATACTAACCTCTGTATAGCCTACCACATACTGATCACCTGGCTAATACTAACCTCTGTATAGGCTACCACATACCGGTCATAGGGTGTTATCATAGTGCTGCTGTAACTCACCTGGCAAATACTAACCTCTGTATAGGCTACCACATGCTGATCATAGGGTGCTATCTTTGTGCTCCTGTAACTCACCTGGCTAATACTAACCTCTGTATAGGCTACCACATACCGGTCATAGGGTGTTATCATAGTGCTGCTGTAACTCACCTGGCAAATACTAACCTCTGTATAGGCTACCACATGCTGATCATAGGGTGCTATCATTGTGCTCCTGTAACTCACCTGGCTAATACTAACCTCTGTATAGGCTACCACTTACTGGTCATAGGGTGCTATCATAGTGCTCCTGTAACTCACCTGGCTAATACTAACCTCTGTATAGGCTACCACATACTGATCATAGGATGCTATCATAGTGCTCCTGTAACTCACCTGGCTAATACTAACCTCTGTATAGGCTACCACATGCTGATCATAGGGTGCTATCATAGTGCTTCGGTAACTCACCTGGCTAGTACTAACCTCTGTAGAGGCCACCACATACTGATCACAGGGTGCTATCATAGTGCTCCTGTAACGCACCTGGATAATACTAACCACTGCATAGGCTACCACATACTGATCATAGGGTGCCATCATAGTGCTCCTGTAACTCGGCTGGCTAATACTAACCTCTGTATAGGCTACCACATACTGGTCATAGGGTGCTATAATAATGCTCATGTAACTCACCTGGCTAATACTAACCTCTGTGTAGGCTACCACATACTGATCACCTGGCTAATAATAACTTCTGTATAGGCTACCACATACTGATCATAGGGTGCTATCATAGTGCTCCTGTAACTCACGTGGCTAATACTAACCTCTGTATAGGCTACCACATACTGATCATAGGGTGCTATCATAGTGCAACTGTAACTCACCTGGCTAATACTAACCTCTGTATAGGCTACCACATACTGATCATAGGGTGCTATCATAGTGCTCCTGTAACTCACCTGACTAAAACTAACCTCTGTATAGGCTACCACATACTGATCACAGGGTGCTATCATAGTGCTCCTGTAACTCACCTGGCTAATACTAACCTCTGTATAGGCTTCCACATACTGGTCATAGGGTGCTATCATAGTGCTCCTGTAACTCAATTGGCTAATACTAACCTCTGTGTAGGCTACCACATACTGATCATAGGGTGCTACCATAGTGCTCCTGTAACTCACCTGGCTAATACTAATCTCTGTATAGGTACCACATACTGATCATAGAGTGCTATCATAGTGCTCCTGTAACTCACCTGGCTAATACTAACCTCTGTATAGGCTACCACATACTGGTCATAGGGTGCTATCATAGTGCTCCTGTAACTCACCTGGCTAATACTAACCTCTGTATAGGTACCACGTACTGATCACAGGGTGCTATCATACTGCTCCTGTAACTCACCTGGCTAATACTAACCTCTGTATAGGTACCACATACTGATCATAGGGTGGTGTCATAGTGCTCCTGTAAATCACCTGGCTAATACTAACCTCTGTATAAGCTACCACATACTGATCACAGGGTGCTATTATAGTGCTAATGTAACACACCTGGCTAATACTAACCTCTGTATAGGCTACCACATACTGATCACCTGGCTAATACTAACCTCTGTATAGGCTACCACATACTGGTCATAGGGTGTTATCATAGTGCTCCTGTAACTCACCTGGCAAATACTAACCTCTGTATAGGCTACCACATACTGATCATAGGGTGCTATCATAGTGCTCCTGTAACTCACCTGGCTAATACTAACCTCTGTATAGGCTACCACTTACTGGTCATAGGGTGCTATCATAGTGCTCCTGTAACTCACCTGGCTAATACTAACCTCTGTATAGGCTACCACATACTGATCATAGGATGTTATCATAGTGCTCCTGTAACTCACCTGGCTAATACTAACCTCTGTATAGGTACCACATACTTATCATAGGGTGCTATCATACTGCCCTGTAACTCGCCTGGCTAATACTAACCTCTGTATAGGTCCCAAATACTGATCATAGGGTGCTATCATAGTGCTCCTGTAACTCACCAGGCTAATACTAACCTCTGTATATGCTACCACATACTGATCATAGGGTGCTAGCATAGTGCTCCTGTAACTCACCTGGCTAATGCTAACTTCTGTATAGGCTACCACATACTGATCATAGGGTGCTATCATAGTGCTCCTGTAACTCACTTGGCTAATACTAACCTCTGTATAGGCTACGACATACTGATCATAGGGTACTATCATAGTGCTCCTGTAACTCACATAGATAATACTAACCTCTGTACAGGCTACCACATACTGATCACAGCGTCCTATCATAGTGCTCCTGTAACTCACCTGGCTAATACTACCCTCTGTATAGGCTACCACATACTGGTTACAGGGTGTTATCATAAGTCTCTTCCTAACTCACATACAATGCAACTCACTAAATCCTAATTTATTGCTGATCTACATATTATGTTGTTGATACCACTGATAAACTCTATTTCTCATCTCTGTGTTTTTACGATTGTTCACTTACTATATACATTGTTCTTAAATTTTTGTCAACTTCTACAATGTTAATGTTTTTAGGCCACAGCAATGATAAAAAGTATATAGCCACAACGGGAGGTCCGTTCCTGTCAAAAAACAACAAAAAGTGCATAAACTTTAACTCCTGGACAGGAACTGAAACTGCAGTTTACGAGATTTCACCACATTCGACTACGAACAAAATAGAAGTCCATATGACTCTGTATTATAAAATAAAACTTCTTTTATTCGGACATAGAGTAAGCGCTTTCACAATCAGGCTTCTTCAGACTGCAACACTCACATACATCATTGGTTTTATATAATAATGCAAAATGATTGAATTGACTGACGTATGTGTTATCTATTAACTTTTAAAGTAACAGAACACAAAAATATCTTGGTGCATAGCGAGCGTATACAAATAGGTCAAGCCTGGTCTCACTTGTCATATAAAATGCAAAGTACTATCCCTAACTGCATACGTTTGTACAGAAACAGTGATTAAAAACAATTTTATAATTCTTTATAGTACATATACCATCTATTAGACGTATTCTAACTATGAAGAATCATCTAACAGACTTCCTGAAACTTACAAAAATAAAAAAGGTGTTTTCTATTTAACTTTTAGAATAACAAGACACAAGAAGTAGCTTGGTGCATAGCAAAAGTTTTATACCTATCATAAATGTAGATGTTCGAGTGCTAATACAGCTGCAGTCATAACAGACGGGTTCTCCTGCCATCAGGCGGGTCCTCGGTCAGCCGAATTCCAAAGTCTACGTCCGGCGTTGGTTGTCGTCGCTTCTTCCCTGACGTCAGTGTGACAGGGGTATAAAAGAGCCAGCCGACGCCATTTTCTTCAGTTTTTCTTGCCCCAGATGTCAGGTGCCCCCAGAAGGAAGGCAATACATAAATTTGTGTAATAAAGCAATGCCATATAATCAAAATACAGTAGTTGCAAGCAAATACACCATAAATGAATACCCCAATCAGGTTGTATGAGGAGGTGTTAGCCAATAGGCCTGTCCCAAGAGGGGAAGGAGGGAGGGAAACCTGGACTGCAGCTGTATTAGCACTCGAACATCTACATTTATGGTAGGTACAAAACTGTACTATGTTCATCGTGCATACAGCTGCAGTCATAACAGATGGGTAGAATCCCAAAGCTAAGAAAGGGCTGGTAGGCACTAGGTGGAACTAGGAGGAGCCAGGATGCCCTGCAAGACTGCAGTGGCAAAGCCTGCTCTAGTTTTGGAGTATAATGGTAGGTGGTAGTGCTTGGAGAAGGTATGCACAGAACTCCAAGTGGCTGCTTCCAAAATATCTTTGGTAGGAACTCCTCTGAGGAAAGCTGCAGAGGTAGCTGTGGCCCTTGTGGAGTGAGATCTGATGTCTGCAGGTACAGTTTTGCCATGAAAAGAGCAACAAAAGCGTATGCAGTGGGCTATCCATTTTGAGATTGTCTGTTTGGAAATTGGCTTCCCTTGAGCTCCTATAGCATAGGACACAAAGAGCTGTTCTGATTTTCTGAAAGGCTTTGTTCTGTCCAAATAATAATGCAGTTGTCTGTGGATGTCCAAGGAATGTAGTAATCTCTCCCCTTTGTTTTGAGGATTAGGATAAAAGGTAGGTAAGTGTATAGCCTGATTCAAAGCTACCCTGGATACCACTTTTGGCATAAACGACGGGTTGGTTCGTAAGGAAACTCTGTCCTGATGGAAGATGATAAAAGGCTGCACAGCCATGAGGGCTTGTAATTCCGATACCCTACGAGCTTAGGTAATAGCCAGAAGGAAAGCTGTTTTCCAGGACAAATATTGCAAATCTGTTGAGGCAGCTGGCTCAAAAGGAGGCAAGGTCAGCTTTTCTAGAATGAAATTGAGGTCCCAAGCAGGTATTGGTTGTTTCCTTGGGGGTTTTATATTCTTAGCCCCTCTGAGGAACTGTCTTAAGAGGGGGTAAGAGAATAAAGGTGGATCAGTGTTGTATTCTGCAGAAATGTCTGAGGCATGGATTTTGATGGAGGAGAATGAAAGTCCACTGCTTAGCATCTCAGCTAGATACTGTAATATCTGAGGTAAATTCAGTTTTCCAGGATTCTGGCCCTTTTTCTCATTCCAGGCACAAAACAGTTTCCATTTTGCGGAGTGAGCTTTTCTAGTAGATGGCCTTCAGGCCTCCAAAATGGCATCCTGCACCTCCTTGGAGTGTAGGGACTGTTGTGATGTTAAGGAATCTTCCATGCGGCCAGATTGAGTGTTTTCAGCTGACTGTGAAGAGTTTTGAAGCTGTGCTGAGTCAGAAGAAGAGGCATT
The DNA here is from genome assembly GCF_019279795.1 of Protopterus annectens. Lineage (NCBI taxonomy): Eukaryota > Metazoa > Chordata > Ceratodontiformes > Protopteridae > Protopterus > Protopterus annectens. Next base: position 1,912,534,660 of record NC_056743.1, on the reverse strand, counting down.
GGAGGTAGGGTCCATGGTGGGGAATGCGTCAGGCTCCTCAGGAGTGGGTACCAGTGTTGTCTTGGCCAGTCTGGAGCAATGAGAATCATCTTTGGTCTGTCTGCTCTGGTTTTTAATAGAACTTTGGGCAGCAGAGGAAGAGGTGGGAAGGCATAAACTGTCATTGTTGTCCAACTGAAAGAGAGAGCGTCCACTCTCCAGGCCTTTGGATGAAAAGTCCTTGAGCAGAATTTTGTCAATTGGTGATTTTTGTGGGAGGCAAAGAGATCTATGTCTGGCCTTCCCCATGCTTGAATTATCTCTGTAAAAACTTGAGGATGCAACTTCCATTCATGTGGATCTGTCAAATTTCTGCTTAGGTTGTCTGCCGGCGTGTTTTCCTTGCCTGGCAAGTACTGTGCTTGAAGTGCGATTTGTAATTCCAGAGCCATGTTCCAAAGTGACATGGCCAGCCTGCATAGGGGGTATGAATGGGTTCCTCCCTGTTTGTTTATGTACCACATTACTGTGGTGTTGTCTGTCCTTATCAATTGTTGACCTGGTTGTAGAAGGTCTTTGAAAGCTATAATAGCATTTATTACTGCTAGCATTTCCTTTTGATTGATGTGAAGGTGCTTTTCTTTTTGGGACCATTTGCCCTGAATACACCGATCTGTCGTAAGCCCACCACAGAAATTCCTTTTGAAGACATGGAATTAGTGGTATTATTGTTTCCAAACTGTGGCTGTGTTGAGACCATAGGTTTTTCAGGTACCATTGTAGTTTCCTCACATGCAGCTTTGCACATGGGATTAGTAGGATGCAAGATGCCATGAATCCCAGAGCCTGCAGGATTTTCCTTGCAGTCAGCCTGGTGAAATTTGCTAGTGCTCTGAAGTATTGAGTTAGTTGCCCCTGCTTCTCTGGCGTGAGGTAGGCCATCGGGGTGTTTGTGTCCAAGTTGGCACCCAGGAAAATTATTTTCCGAGAGGGTATTAGCCTTGATTTCTTTTTGTTGACTTTGTATCCCAGAGAATTCAACAACATTATTACATAAGCCAGATGTTTCAGAAGTATGTGCTTGCTGTCCGCTTGGATCAGGCAGTCGTCCAAATATGGGTATATTTGTATCCCTTGAAGTCTGCAGTAGGCAATTACTGATGCCAAGCATTTCGTGAATACTCTGGGCACAGTAGATAAGCCAAAGGGCAATGCAGAGAATTGATAATGGGTTGAACCTGCAAGAAATCTGAGGTATCTTCTGCAATTTTGTCTGATTGGGACATGCAGGTATGCCTCCTTGAGGTCCAATGTTACCAGCCAAGACTCCTTGCCCAGCATGGGAAGAAGCTGCTGTAAAGTGAGCATCTTGAATTTTGGTGCAGTAAAATGTGTTTAGGAAGGATAGGTCCAAAATAGGTCTCCAATCTTTTCCCTTCCTTGGTACCAGGAATAGTCTGGAATAAAAACCTTGACCTTGTTCGTGAGTAGGTACCTCTTGAATGGCTTTCATGTCCATGAGATCTGAAATTTGTCTTTGTGCCTCTGCCCTTTGATTGTGTGGCAGGTTTGGCATGCCTCTCATTTTTGGAAGGGTGTGAAAATGGAATCTGTAGCCTCTGTTTATAATGTCCAGGATCCATTTGTCTTTTGTGACAATATGCCAATTTTTTGAAAATAATGCCAGTTTTCCACCTAAGGGTGCTGCCATTTGAGCCTTGCTTGGCATGCAAAGGGGAAAGTCATTGGGCTTGCTTTCTGAATGGCTGCGAACTATCCTTACCACCTCTTTGTGTAGGAGCTTGCCATTGTCTGCCTCTAAACGATCCTTGAGATTGTCCTCTGCCCCTCGGGCGCCTGTATCTACCTCTTTGGGGTCTGTCCGTGGCTGGAAAGGACCAATTTTTGGAAGGCCAATTTCTACTGAAACGTGGAGGTTGTACCTGTAGAAAATCTTTCACTGTTTGCATTGATTTAGCCTTTTCCTCCATTTTCTTTAATACCTCCTCAGCTTTAACACCAAATAATACATCCTTTTGAAGAGGGGCATCTAGTAATTTAGCTTTGACATGATCTGGTAAGGTTTGTTCCTTGAGCCAGGCATGTCTACGTATCACTGATCCTGTAACAGCAGCTCTACATGAGGCCTCTTGAGCATGAAAACCACATTGCAAGGTATGTTTACCCACTTGTTCTGCACTGTGCATCAAATCCTGCAACTCCTTCAAGTCTGGTCGTTCAGGTTGTGACATTTTACTTCTCAATTGTGATAACAGAAACTGTTGGTACTTTAGCATACGGAACTGGCAGTTTAATGCCCTCATGGTTAAGGTGGCCGAGGTATATAACTTTTTTCCCCACCTTTCTAAGGATCTGGAATCTCTCTCGGAAGGTAATGGATTTTTAGCAGTGGAGGCCTTAATTCCCTTGGGGCCCTGTGAGATAGTTTCTGGGTCAGCCGCATGGCTTTTGTATAAAAATTGGTGCGAGTCAGGAACCCGGTAGTACCTGTCAGGCTTGACTGGGGCTGGAGGTAGAGAATCCGGGTTAAGGCAGGCCTCCGAGTACACATCATCTAATATGTGCAAGACAGGAGGTATAGCCAGAGGCCTGTGCTGAGGTAGCAAGAGAAAATCCCTAAGCCTTTTCTTGGAATCTGGGTACTCTTGGCCTTCCCAGTGGAAGTGTTCCCTTAAGGTATGCAAGGTTTCCCCAAATGAGTAATCCTCTGGGGGGGAGACAGAGGGAATGGACTCCTCTGCATCAGAATCTTCAAAAGGGGAGTAAGAATGTTCCTGTTTATCAGAGTGCTCTGATTTAATGGAGGCCTGGTCAGAGGAGGGGGATTCTTCCTCCACTCTGGGCCTTTTGTCCGGGGGAGGTTGAGAGCCCCTGATAAGAGTAATTAAATTCTCAGCTATTTTAAGCATCTGTTTTTTAGGCATGGGGCCTGTGTAGCTTGTCTCTTAGAATGCATGACTGCTTTAGACTTAGTGAAAGCCTTGATGGAAAAAGAAGAGGAAGGTCTGAAGACACCTTGAGATTCACCACCAAGAGTGGCTTCGGTATCTGTAGTTGGGGTGTGGGCCGAGGAGCCTGCGACCTCGGGCACAGAAGACACCGCCAATGAAGTGTCGTCGGTAGGCAGGGGCTGCGTAGGCGCCTCTCTGAGAACTGGACCACCTGTAGTTGGCTTTGGCGTGCTGTCGGTAGAGGCCGCGGACCTCGTGTGTCGGTCCTTATCTTTGCGTTTTTTAGACAAAACGGGAGTCGAAGTATCCGACGACATAATATAGTTAAATTTTTTGCCAAAATAATGCTGGGCGAACTCCGCCCGACGCTTAATGGTGCGTTTGTTGAATGTAGCACAAAAACGACAGACCGAGACGTCGTGGTCTGGGCCTAAGCAAGGAATACAGAGGGAATGAAAATCCTTATGCGGTATTTGCTTCCCACATGAAATACAATTATTAACTTTGTCTGACATCGGTCTGAGGCAAGATGTTTCCCCAACGGGGTACTTAGCTTTCAAGAAGACTTCGGTTGCAAAATTTTCGTAATTTCAGGAGCTGGCCGACCGGCACTTGCGAACTGCTTCTGCTTCAGGCACCGCACAGCAAGAAAGACTGAAGAAAATGGCGTCTGCTGGTTCTTTTATACCCCTGTCGTACTGATGTCAGGGAAGAAGCGACGACAACCGACGCCGGACCTAGACTTTGGAATTCGGCCGACCGAGGACCCGCCTGACGGCAGGAGAACCCATCTGTTATGACTGCAGCTGTATGCACGATGAACATCATATACAAGCACATCAAACCTAGTTGCACTTATTACTAAAATAACAAGGTACTATCCCTAACTGTATACATTTGCACAAAAACAATAATAATAATTAAAAACAATTTTAAAAATCTTTACATCACATATACCATCTATTAGACGTATTCTAACTATAAAAAACTTCCCAAACTTACTCCTGCCCAGGAGTTAAAGTTCATGTTTTTATGTTTTATTTTGTATTGGAGCTTTTCTCCCCGGCCTCCGCTGAAAAAGGACCTGTGTCCAGTCGGACTTCCCTGGTAAACAAATGTAAAATAATAAATAAATAAATAATATTCTTTTGATAGATGCAATGGGATCTTTTACATCCACCTGAGTTGCCAGAAACTCAAGCAGATGGGACCCCAGTTTAACTCATTACAGCCGAGTGACGCCTCCAGGTGCATCTGCAGTTACTGCCTACTGCTCCTCTAAGCGTCAAATATTGCTTGTTCATATCATGCATTAAAAATCAAAACAACCGTGCACTTATATGTATATCAATATTTTTTATCTTGCAGATGGCATGATGAACACAATTGTTGTATTGATATTTGACTGTCAATGAGTATTTGTTGTTATTGTAAAGGTGATAACTTTTTTTTTTGACTCCTCAAGGCCACCGAGTCAAGTCAAAAGCACAATCAAAAGAGCTGTACTGGAGGGAATGAGTTAACATCTCATCTGAAGGACAGCACACTCAGGAATGCAGCATCCCTTCCTTATGCTGCACTATGGTGTCAGCGAATGATCTATCTGGTGTAGGAATAGAACCGGCAGCCTTCTTCACCAAAGGCAAGTGTGCTACCTGTTGCACCACTAACAATAACTGCTGGTTACAAAATGAGGAATTCCTAACTTTTGGAAAACAGACAATATCAAGACAAGTATTTAACCTCAGGGACGAAGCACGGGTTGAGCCAAAAGCTACTCCTCAAATTTGGAGAAATTCACTGCATACTACACACTTTAGAAAGAAAGATTATCAACTAATCATGCTGGGGCTGATTATTTCAGAAAGCTTCAAAAAGTACAGTTTTGTACCTACCATAAATGTAGATGTCCGAACTGGATAGCATCTGCAGTCATAACAACTGGGTTGTCCTGTCGTCAGGCAGCCCTTCAGTCGGCCGGATTCCAAAGTCCGGGTCCGGCTTCGGCTGATGTCGCACTCCACCCGACGTCATCTCTGTTGGTCTTCGGGTATAAAAGCATCAGCCGACGCCATTTTCCTCAGTGTTTCTTGCCCCAGATGCCAGAAGCCCTCTTGCAGGCTAAAATTTGGATAGATGCCAATGTTTCCAAATAGAGGTAAACACAACAATAAGCATGTATGTACATATATACAAACAAATACACCATAAAGACTCCCCAACAGCTAGCTATTAGGAGGGTAAACACCCTAGGAGTACCACAGAGGGAAGGAGGAGGGTAATCCTGACTGCAGATGCTATCCAGTTCGGACATCTACATTTATGGTAGGTACAAAACTGTACTATGTCCTTCATGGATGCATCTGCAGTCATAACAACTGGGTAGAATACCATAGCCAACTAGGGAGGAGGATAAAAGTAGATTATGGTGTGTTTAGGATCCCTTGCAGTACAGCAGTGGCAAACCCTGCTCGGGATCTGGAATATAGAGGCAAATTATAATGCTTGGCAAATGTATGCACGGAGGTCCAAGTAGCCGCCTCAATAATGTCTTTGGTTGCCACTCCTCGTAAGAAGGCTGTGGTAGTGGCTGTTGCCCTTGTAGAATGAGGTCTTATGTTCTGTGGAATTGGTTTTCCATGGAAGGAGTAACAGAATCGTATGCAATTTCCTATCCATTTGGAGATTGTCTGTTTGGAAATAGCTTTTCCTTCCCTTCCTGTTGCATAGGCTACAAAAGTTGGTCAGTCTTTCTGCTATTTTTTGTTCTGTCCAGGTAGTAGCGTAGCTGTCTATGTACATCCAAGGTATGCAGTATTCTTTCCCCTCTGTTTTGTGGGTTGGGAAAGAAGGTAGGTAGGTGGATTGCCTGGTTTAAAGACACTCTGGATACCACCTTGGGCATAAATGTAGGATTAGTCCTCATGGACACTCTATCTTGGTGGAAGATTAGGAAGGGTTGCACTGCCATTAAGGCCTGTAGTTCTGAAACCCTCCTTGCTGAAGTAATTGCCAGTAGGAAAGCAGTTTTCCATGACAGGTGTTGTAGGTCTGCTGTTGCTGCTGGTTCAAAGGGTGATAGTGTCAATTTGTCTAGCACAAAGTTCAAATCCCAAGCTGGTAATGGTGGTTTCCTTGGAGGTTTTACATTCTTGATTCCTCTGAGGAACTGCCTGAGCAAAGGGTGCGAAAAACAGGTGGATCAAAGCTGTATTCTGCTGAAATAGCTGATGCATGTATCTTGATGGAGGAGTAGGACAGGCCTGAATGAAGAAGTTCGCCAGATACTCCAGAATGTTAGGCATATCTATGTTTGACACATCTTTTCCTCTTTCTGTACTCCATATGACAAACCTTTTCCATTTTCCAGCATAGTTCCTTCTTGTTGAAGGTCTGCGTGCTTCAAGAATAATGTCTTTTACTCTTTGGGAAAGTTCTGGATTAGCTGCTGCTATGTGATGTTCCATGCAGTTAGTTGCAACGTTTTTAGGTTTGGATGTATGATGCTGTAGTTGTTCTGAGTTAACATCAAAGGCATCAGGGTATCGCCACATGTTGTTCGAGACATGCTCCTCAGTAGTGGGTACCAGTGTTGTCTTGGCCAGTTCGGAGCTATCAGTATTATCCTTGGACGTTCTTCCTTGATTTTCAGTAATACCTTGTGTATCAAAGGAAGAGGTGGGAATGCATATGCTGTTAGGCCTTTCCAGTTGAAGGAGAGCGAATCCACTTTCCATGCTAGTGGGTGGAATGTCCTTGTGCAGAATTTTTTGAGCTGGTGATTGAGAGGTGATGCGAATAGGTCTATCTGTGGCATTCCCCATTTCTTTGAGATGGTATTGAAGATGTCCGGGTGCAGCTTCCATTCGTGGGCATCCGAAGTGGTTCTGCTTAATATGTCTGCTAGAGTGTTGTCTTTCCCCGGTACAAATATTGCCTGTAACTGGATGTTGTAGCTGAGTGCCAGGGTCCACAGCTCCAAGGTCATCCTGCATAGGAGGTAAGAATGAGTGCCTCCCTGTTTGTTGATGTACCACATGACTGTGGTGTTGTCTGTCCTTATCATCAACTGGCCCTCCTTGAGAAATGGTTTGAACTTTTGGATTGCCAGTTTTACTGCCAGCATTTCTTTTAGGTTGATGTGCAGGTGAAGTTGATCCTGTGCCCACAATCCTTGCACGCATTTGTCCAGCATGTGGGCCCCCCATCCTAGGTCTGAAGCGTCTGTTGTGATGGTCTGGCTTGCTTGAAATCTGCGAAAGGGTAGGCCTGGGTTTGACTGGCATGCCTGAGCCCACCATAGGAACTCCTGTTTTAAGCATGGAATTAGTGGGATTTCTGTTTCTAGACTGTGTCTGTGTTGGGACCATAAATTCTTTAGGTACCACTGTAGTTTTCTCATATGTAGTCTGGCAAATGGAACCAAGATTATGCATGATGCCATGAAGCCCAAGGCCTGCAGTACTTTTCTTGCTGTTAACTTGTTCAGTTTTGTTAGTGCCAAGAAGTAAAGAGGAAGTTCTTTTGTTTTTCTGTAGTCAGGAATGCCATTTGTTTTACTGTGTCCAATTCAGCCCAAGAATGTCCTTGTTTGGGATGGTATCAGCCTTGACTTTTGTAAATTGACTGTGTATCCCAGTGCTTGTAGCAAGTAAATGACCCTTTGTAAATCTGTTGTCAGCTTGCTTTTGTTGTCCCTTGTAGCAGGCAGTCGTCCAGGTATGGGTAAATTTGAATTCCCTGTAGTCTGCAATGGGCGATTACTGATGCCAGGCATTTTGTGAATACTCTGGGCAGTAGATAAGCCAAAGGGCAATGCTGAGAATTGATAGTGCTCTGATCCTGCAAGAAATCTGAGGTATCTTCTGCAGATTGGTCGAATGGGGACGTGCAGGTATGCCTCCTTGAGATCTAGAGTTACCAGCCAAGACTCCTTGCCCAGCATGGGAAGAAGCTGCTGTAGGGTCAGCATTTTGAATTTTGGGACAATGATGTATGTATTTAAGGTGGACAGGTCGAGAATTGGTCTCCAACTTTTTTCCTTTCTTGGAACTAGGAATAGTCTGGAATAGAACCCCTTTCCTTGCTCTGCTGTTGGTACTTTTTCCACAGCTCTCATGTTTGCTAACTCCATTATCTGGCGTAGAGCCTCTGTTTTTTGATTTGGAGGTAGATTTGGCATTCCTCTTTTGACTGGTAAGGTGTGGAAGTGAAACCGGTAACCTTGATCTATGGTTTGTAAAATCCACTTGTCTTTTGTTATGCAGTGCCAGTTCCTTGAAAATAAGGTTAACTTTCCGCCTAGAGGAGCTGCTATTTGTTCCCTGGTAGGCGGATTTAGGGTTAAGTCACTGTGGTTGTGCTGATGTAGTAGCAGTGGCTGTGTCTGTGCCTCTGTTGTTACCTTGCCACTGTCGTCCTCTGTAGGCACCTCCTCTTGATTGGTTTCTGCCTCTGGAACGTCTATTCCTGCCCTTTGAAATTTTGTGGAGTCAGGAAAGGACCAATTTTGGCAGGCCAGTTCCTGCTAAACCTTGGGGTTGAACCTGCAAGAAATCTTTAACAGTTTGAACAGATTTTGCCTTTTCTTCCATTTTCTTCATAACCTGCTGGGCAGGTGTACCAAACAAACTTGTCTTGTCCATAGGAGCATCTAGCAGCTTAGCTTTAACATGATCCGGTAAAGCTTGTTCCTTTAGCCATGCATGCCTTCTTATCACTGTGCCTGTCATGGCTGATCTAAATGAAGCCTCCAGTGCATCATAGCCACATTTTAAGGAATGGTTGCTAACCTGTTGTATGTTATTTACCATCTCTAATACATATTTCTTATCAAGAGATTCATCAGTGGTTAGTTTTTAGTTAACTGATCAAGCATAAACTCTTGGTATTGTATCATGTGAAACTGACAGTTTAAAGCTCTAGCTGAGAGAGTAGCTGAAGTGTAGACCTTTTACCCCATCTGTCTAATGACCTTGCTTCCCTTTCAGAAGGAATAGGGTTTTAGCTATGGTCGCGCTACTGCCTTGGGACCCTGGGATATAGTTTCTGGGTCTGCAAGGGGGGCCTTGTAAAGGTGGTGATGAGTATCTGGCACCCTGTAAAATCTGTCTGGTTTGGCAGGGGCTGGGGGTAAAGAATCTGGAGCGGAGCAAACATCATTGAAAGCATCATCCACCACAGAGAGAACCGGAGGTATAGCTAAGGGCCTGTGCTGTGGGAGGTGCAGAAAGGTCCTAAGTCTTTATCTGGAGTCTGAAAAATCCTGTTGCTGCCATTGGAACTGTTCTCGCATGGCATGCAAGGTTTCCCAAAGGAGAATTCTTCTGGTGGGGAAGCAGCTGGAATGGATTCTTCAGCATCAGAATCTTCAAAATTGGAGAAAGGAGCCTCTGGCTGGTCAGTTATGTCTGATTCATCAGCAGATTCATCAGAGGACACTGGCTCAGGGGGCTCTGCCCTAGGTCTCTTCTCTGGGGGCTGAGAGGCCCTATCTGGGTGAGATTGAGATCCTCTGATTAAAGAAATTAAATCTTCTGCCAAAGTAAGCATTTGGGAACTAGAAGAGGGCCTGGATGTGGGGGGTTTAACAGGCACTGTTTTAGTAGTCTTGGCTGCTTTAGCCCTGGCTTAATGGACATGGCTGCTGGAGGCCTAGCAGCACCACGTGCTGGGGTAGAGACATCCAAGGGGATGGTGTCTGATAAGTCAACCACCGTAGTGGGTAAAATTTCTGAGGTCGATTCAAGAGTTGTAGCAGGGGCCTCAGTTGTAGGAATAGGTTCAGCTGTACTTAGATCAGTTTTCTCGGTTTCGGCCGAAACCGAGACACTCGCGGTTTGCTTAACCATGGTTTCGGCCGAAACCGCGGACCGCGAGTGTCGGTCTTTATCTTTGCGTTTCTTGGTAGATTGGGTAGTCGGAGGATCCGACGGCATAATGTACGCAAAATCAGAACCGAAAAACTGTTCTGCAAACTCCGACCGGCGCCTAAGCGTTCCGGTTGAAGGAAGCACAGGCGAACAGGCTGCTACGTCGTGGGCTGGGCCTAAACAAGGCAGACAGTAAGAGTGGAAATCTTTATGAGGTATTTGTTTCCCACAGGTTAAACAATTGTTAACTTTTTCTGACATCGGCTGAGGCAAGAAAGAGTCCCCAGCGGGTACTTAGCTTTAGAAGTCTTGAGTAGTATTCGGTAGAAATAATCTCTGGATCCGACCGACCGGCACTTGCGAACAGCTTCTGCTTCGGGCGCCACGCGGCAAGAAAGACTGAGGAAAATGGCGTCGGCTGATGCTTTTATACCCGAAGACCAACAGAGATGACGTCGGGTGGAGTGCGACATCAGCCGAAGCCGGACCCGGACTTTGGAATCCGGCCGACTGAAGGGCTGCCTGACGACAGGACAACCCAGTTGTTATGACTGCAGATGCATCCATGAAGGACATCAGCAACCTACATAAGCCCAAGAAATTCTGGAAAACTATAAAAAAAAGTTCTCTTCTATGGATGTAACCTATCCCCTCATTAGGCAATGAAATAAAAAACAACATACACAATTCCCTGTGCAAAACAGTCCAGTTATTTCCACCACCTCCCCCCAAACAGCTTCTGCCTTTCCTCAACAGAAGCTAACTGAAAACACACTTCCACTTTAAACTATTTCAATGAGAGAGGCACCTATTCTGCATTCCTCTGCAGGATTCACCATGATGTTGTTGTAACACTACGTAGGTAGTTAATGATGCTGGAAGCAAAACACCTTTTTTAATTTAACAATAACTACCAAAACCCTTAGACACCGCTAAAAACACACATAGGCAATACCCTTAGCAAAAACTACCACCCCCTCATCAGCCATTACCTCTGAACCATCTCTAATCTTTGCTCTTTAACCATAATTCAAGAAAATATCATCTATGACCAAATCCAAGAATACTTTTTTTTTTTTTTTTTTTATTTAACATTTGTTGACAGGGAAAGTCTGACTAGGTTCCACAGAGACTGTTTTCAGCGGAGGCCCAGGGAGAAATGCTCCAGATGCATGTCTTTGGAATGTGGGAGGAAACCGGAGTACCCGGAGGAAACCCATGCGAACACAGGGAGAACATGCAAACTCCACACAGAAGGCATCCCAGCCGAGAATCGAACCAGAGAACCCCTTGCTGTGAGGCGACAACGTTAACCGCTGCACCACTGTGCCGCCCAATACATTACAAAACATGATATTCTCGGTGATAAACAGCATGGGTTTTGGCTCAATTACAGTACCATCTACTCACTGACAGACTACATCTACAGTAATACAGAGCAAAATACAACTGGGGTAATTTTCTGAGATGTAAAAAAAGGCCTCTGACATGGTGGATTACTCCTTGTTGCTAGGCAGACTCAGAGGACTGTGGTTCTCTCCCAAAGTCTTACAATGGCTGAGCCCCCACGTCATCTACCAAAGCATCAGTCTCCATGATCCCAATAATGTCTGTGTTTCTAGAACAATCTGCAAAGTGGTGCAGCAGAGGTCTGTGCTCAGGCCTTTTCTCTACTTTCTCTTTACGAATGATCTTTCCTGGAACCTGTGGCACATGCATTCTCTATGCAGATACTGTCCTGAGAAAAGCTAGCAGAAATTCTACTTCTCTTAAGAATGATCTTCAAAAGATTTCACTGCCATCTGGAACTGGATCCATAATAATAAGATTAATCGTAAAAAAACTCTACAGACATCCATGATGTTACTCAGCACTCCCCCAAAAATGCAATATAGCCATACTTCAGATATTTCTCTTCCGCATGTCAAGCAGCAAAAGTATACAAACCTCCTTAACCAACGTCCCAACTTCCATCAACACAAACCTGTGGGCCTAATAATTACACAAACCTGTGGGCCTAATAATTACACAAACCTGTGGGCCTAATAATTACACAAACCTGTGGGCCTAATGCCAAGCAATTACACAAACCTGTGGGCCTAATGCCAAGCAATTACACAAACCTGTGGGCCTAATGCCAAGCAATTACACAAACCTGTGGGTCTAATGCCAAGCAATTACACAAACCTGTGGGCCTAATGCCAAGCAATTACACAAACCTGTGGGTCTAATGCCAAGCAATTACACAAACCTGTGGGCCTAATGCCAAGCAATTACACAAACCTGTGGGCCTAATGCCAAGCAATTACACAAACCTGTGGGCCTAATGCCAAGCAATTACACAAACCTGTGGGCCTAATGCCAAGCAATTACACAAACCTGTGGGCCTAATGCCAAGCAATTACACAAACCTGTGGGCCTAATGCCAAGCAATTACACAAACCTGTGGGTCTAATGCCAAGCAATTACACAAACCTGTGGGCCTAATGCCAAGCAATTACACAAACCTGTGGGTCTAATGCCAAGCAATTACACAAACCTGTGGGTCTAATGCCAAGCAATTACACAAACCTGTGGGCCTAATGCCAAGCAATTACACAAACCTGTGGGCCTAATGCCAAGCAATTACACAAACCTGTGGGCCTAATGCCAAGCAATTACACAAACCTGTGGGCCTAATGCCAAGCAATTACACAAACCTGTGGGCCTAATGCCAAGCAATTACACAAACCTGTGGGCCTAATGCCAAGCAATTACACAAACCTGTGGGCCTAATGCCAAGCAATTACACAAACCTGTGGGCCTAATGCCAAGCAATTACACAAACCTGTGGGCCTAATGCCAAGCAATTACACAAACCTGTGGGCCTAATGCCAAGCAATTACACAAACCTGTGGGCCTAATGCCAAGCAATTACACAAACCTGTGGGTCTAATGCCAAGCAATTACACAAACCTGTGGGCCTAATGCCAAGCAATTACACAAACCTGTGGGCCTAATGCCAAGCAATTACACAAACCTGTGGGTCTAATGCCAAGCAATTACACAAACCTGTGGGCCTAATGCCAAGCAATTACACAAACCTGTGGGCCTAATGCCAAGCAATTACACAAACCTGTGGGCCTAATGCCAAGCAATTACACAAACCTGTGGGTCTAATGCCAAGCAATTACACAAACCTGTGGGCCTAATGCCAAGCAATTACACAAACCTGCAAGTCTCTGGGTGAGTGAATACAACACAAAGCTGAGAGAGTCCTGTTGACTGAATGTGACATAAACACAAAACTGTGGGTCTAATGCCAAGCAATTACACAAACCTGCAAGTCTCTGGGTGAGTGAATACAACACAAAGCTGAGAGAGTCCTGTTGACTGAATGTGACATAAAAGCTGTGAGCCTCCTAGTGAGCGAATGTAGCACAAACCTGTCAGCCTACTGGTACATGAATAAAAAATAAACATGAGCTTATGCAGTTAACATTTTGTAAAGTATACACATTCACTTCAGTTATTTTTATTTACTTGCATAATAAATTTGATCACTTACCTGTTTTGAAGGATTGTTATTAATGTCATCATCATCAGCTCCGCGCTTTGACTTCTGATCTGAAAGACAATAAAAGTTGTGAACTACTGCCTTAAAGATTTGTTACAGTGCAGGAACAAATAGTTACATCAGGTGAGCGAGTACACTGCCTTTATATAAATGTTTTAATAGGAAGTGCAGCAGCTGCTATAAATACAATATCCCATGAGACACTAAACTGGCAATCCTCTAAGTTATAACACTAAAAATTCCTTGTTTTACGACAAGTTAAGGGTGCTTGCATACTAGAGTGAGTGAGCACAGCTCCAGCTGCAGGAATTATAAGGACCAAAACTTTCCCCATTAGGAATTCTAATCTCGGATCTGGAACATAAGATCATAGGAGGTTACTAGGCTAATGGCCCCAGGGCCCTTACAAGCCTAGCCAAGTTCAACCAGTGTTCCTAAGGGTGCCTGGTTCAGACACTAAAATCAATGCCTATTGCCTCTGTCCAAGAGGGACAAAGGTAGAACCCCAGGGATGAAGTTCCGGTTGCCCATCCAATCATCCAAATTGCGCTTAAATAGGGCCAATAAGGGGCATTGCTTAACATGAATAGGAAGTTTGTTCCAAAGGTGGGTCAACCTCTGTGAGACAAATCTGTCTCTCCAGCAAGTTCTGTTGATGTCGCATACCAAGTTAAGGTCATTTGAAAGAGTGACCAGTGTGCCATTTCACTTGCAAATGTGCAGCATTTTCATCAAAGCTGGGCCAAAGATTATTCTATATGCAAGGCACAGGCTGCCTCTAAGCAGTCTGTATCACACAGAGTAAAGTGACAATGATTTCAGTCTGTCCTCATAAGACATATCTTGAAGACACTGAATTTTCTTTGTAAGGTATAATAATAAGCACCCACAATTCCGGTGTTAGACTTTAGAAGGCTCCAGATGCAGAAATCAGGATAGAATACCCATGTTACACTCCTAGGCGTCTGCTCTAAGGGGACTCTCACTTGATCACTGTGCTCCTTAAAGAAGGCTCATATCTGGAAATTATTTCCAGACTGAACTGCTTTGCAAAGGTATTCAGGGAAACCAAAGAAACAGCTGCATAAATGTCATCTGCAATAACATTGCTAAGGAAAACAGTGAATGTGGAGACAACGCGAGAACCATGCTCTTCTGATATTCATGGTAAAGTTAGACCACATTTATCACAAGATATAATGCAGTTTCAGACCACCTGTATACATTTATTAGCGATTCGCTTTCCTTTGCATCCCTTAGCAAAGGGCACAAAAAGCTGCCCACCTCTGTGGATGGATTTAGTTCTATCCACACAACACCAGAGCTGCCTGTGCACAACTGTGCAATGAATTATGAACTCCTCTTGGTTTAATTACAGAGTAAAAAAAATCAACAAACAGACTGGCTTTACTGGCTATCAAGGGCATGAAATAAGGACTATTTATACATATATAAACTGTTCATGAGCTGTAAGGGATTCAACAGAAAAGGCCCACAGGATGAGTACCAATTAACATCATCAGTTTAGCCCTAAGATGAATATCCCTAAGTTAGCATTTTCATCCCAGCTAAGACTATTCTTCCCTAAATAGGACTATTCTTCTCTGACCTCTATTTAATGATCTACTTCTTCTAGTCCAGGGTTTGATACCTTAAGCCTCCATTTGTTAGCTGTGTAACTGGGCAAATCACTTAAATAGACAGTCTTCCTGGATTGGCCCTGAAAGGACACTTGTGTCCAGTGGGATTACCTGGCTAACAAATGCAAGTAAATAAAATAAATATTAGAAAATGGTATGCCTTCTTAGTACACTTTGTTTTAATCTTCTGAACTTCATTCACACTTCCATTCAGGTCAGTAACTAGACGTCTGCACTAACTGCTTTGTCGTGAATATACATAACATTTCATGCTTGGGATGCTATGTACAAATTGTTCTGCTACTGTCCTGGCTCTTGCCTACAAGTACAGTTTTGTACCTACCATAAATGTAGATGTTCGAGTGTAGACACTGCTGCAATCATTATACTTGGGTTATCCTGCCGTCAGGCGGTTCCCCAGCCGGCCTGAGTTCCAAAGTCTTGGTCCGGTGTCAGTTGCTGTCGCCTCCTCTTTGACGTCAGTGCGACAGGGGTCTATAAGATGCAGCCAACGCCATTTTCTTCAGTTTTTCTTGCCCCAGATGTCAGGTGCCCCCAAATAGGTAGGCAATTGAAATTGCTAATAAAACATACATAAGAAATGCAAACATACTTTCAGCTACCAGCAAATACTCCCCATAAGTAGTAAAAGGTAGAGGAACTAGGTACGTACTAGGCAGTAAGAGGGGAAGGAGGGAGGGTAACCTGGACTGCAGCAGTGTCTACACTCGAACATCTACATTTATGGTAGGTACAAAACTGTACTATGTTCATCGTGTGACACTGCTGCAGTCATTACACTTGGGAAGAATCCCAAAGCTGAGGTAGGGTGGTTGGTTCTATGAGGCATTAAGGGTGGCTATAAGGCCCTGCAGCACTGCAGAGGCAAAGCCAGCTTTGGATTTAGAGTAAAGAGGCAGATGGTAATGCTTGGTGAAGGTATGCACAGAACTCCATGTTGCTGCTTCCAAAATATCTTTTGTAGGTACTCCTCTGAGGAAGGAAGCTGAAGTGGCTGTTGCCCTGGTGGAGCGAGATCTAATGCTGTTAGGCACAGGTTTTCCATGGTGCGTATAGCAGAAACGTATGCAATGCCCTATCCATTTGGAAATGGTCTGTTTTGAAATAGCTTTTCCCTGTGCTGCTGCAGCATATGCCACCAATAATTGCTCAGATTTTCTGAAAGCTTTGGTTTTGTCCAAGTAGAAGAGTAACTGCCTGTGAATGTCCAATGAATGCAGTAGTCTTTACCCTTTATTCTGTGGTTTTGGATAAAAAGTAGGCAAGTGAATGGTTAGGTTTAGAGACACACTTGAAACCACCTTAGGCATAAACGTAGGGTTAGTTCTTAAGGACACCCTGTCCTGGTGGAAAATAAGGAAAGGTTCCACTGCCATTAGTGCCTGTAATTCTGAAACTCTTCTTGCAGAAGTTATTGCCAGGAGCAGAGCAGTTTACCAAGAAATGTATTTTAATTCTGCTGTGCTAGCTGGTTCAAAAGGAGGTAAAGTTAATTTTTCCAAAACAAAGTTGAGGTCCCAAGTTGGAGTAGGTGCTCTACGGGGCGGTCTTATGTTTTTAGCCCCTCTGAGGTACTGTTTTAGCAAAGGATTAGAAAAAATTGGTGGATCCGTGTTGTAATGTGCAGAGATGGCAGAGGCATGGATCTTGATGGATGAAAAGGAAAGGCCTTTATCCAGCATATCAGTCAAATATTGTAGTATCTGAGGAATGTTTGGCACAAGAGGATCAAGGCTGCGAGCCTGTTTCCAGGCACAGAATCTCTTCCATTTATCCAAGTAGACTTTCCTGGTACTAGGCCTTCTGGCCTCCAGAATGACATCCATAACTATTTTGGAGAGAGGCATTGCTTGCGTGGCTAGGGTATCTTCCATGCAGCTAAGTTTAGTGTCTTTAGCTGGCTGTGGAGCAACTGATTGGTGTGCTGTGACAGCAGATGTGGTATTTGAGGCAAAATCCAGGGTGGTCCTTGTGCTAAGTTTTTTAAGATTGGGTACCAGTGCTGGCGTGGCCAGTCTGGTGCAATCAGAATCATTTTAGGCTCTTCTTGCCTGGCTTTTATGAGTACCCTTGGGAGAACAGGCAGTGGTGGAAAAGCATATACTTGTAGGTTTGTCCAGCTGAATGAGAGGGCATCCACTTTCCATGCTTGCAGATGGTAACTCGTTGTGCAGAATTTCTTTAGCTGGCAATTCATTGGGGAGGCAAACAGATCTATGTCCTGGCTCCACCATTTCTTTGTTATCATTCTGAATATTTGAGGATTCAGTTCCCATTCGTGGGGATCCATGATATTTCTGCTTAAGTCGTCTGCCAGTGTGTTTTTCTCTCCTGGCAGGAATTGTGCTTGTAGATGAACTTGATAGTTTATAGCTGTGTTCTACAAGGTCATGGCTTGTCTGCAGAGTGGGTAGGAGTGAGTGCCCCCTTGCTTGTTTATGTACCACATAACTGTGGTGTTGTCTGTCTTTAGTAGTAGTTGTCCTGGATGCAGAAGGTCCTTGAAAGCTATAAGTGCATTTTGTACAGCTAGCATATCTTTTTGATTGATGTGAAGATGCCTTTGTTCTGCAGGCCACTTGCCCTGAATACATTTTCCTGCCATGTGTGCTCCCCAGGCGTAATCCGATGCATCTGTTGTCAGTGTTTGCCTGGCTGTGGGTTGAGTGAAAGGCTGTCCCCTTGTTGAGGTGACAAGCTTGAGCCCACCATCGAAACTCCTGTTGAAGGCAAGGAATTAGTGGTATAACTGTTTCCAAACTTTTACAGTGTCGAGACCATACATTCTTTAGGTACCATTGTAGTTTCCTCATATGCAGTCTGGCACATGGAATTAGTAGTATGCAAGATGCCATGAAGCCCAAGGCCTGCAGAATTTTTCTTGCAGGGAGTTGGGTTCTTGTTGTCATCAATTGAAAATATTGTGTCAGTTGTCCTTGCTTGTCTGGAGTGAGAAAAGCCATCTGGGCCGTTGTGTTCAAGCTGGCACCCAGGAATATTATCTCTTGTGAGGGCACTAGTTTTGATTTCTTTTCGTTTACTGTGTACCCCAGGCAACTTAGTAACTTTTTTACAAACGCCAGATGCTGTAGAAGAATGTCCTTGCTCTCTGCTTGAATAAGGCAGTTGTCCAGGTATGGGTAAATTTGAATTCCTTTCTGTCTGCAAAATGTAATTACTGGTGCCAGGCACTTTGTGAAGACCCTGGGCTCAGTAGATAATCCAAAGGGCAGTGCAGAGAATTGATAGTGCATTGGAACAGCTAAGAACCTGAGGTATCTTCTGCAATTTTGTCTGATAGGGACATGCAGGTATGCCTCCTTGAGGTCCAAAGTCACGAGCCAAGCTTGCTTGCCCAGCATGGGAAGAAGCGGCTGTAATGTCAACATTTTGAATTTCGGAACATCCAGGTAAGTGTTCAGTGAAGAAAGATCCAGAATGGGACTCCAGGCTTTGTCTTTTCTGGGAACCAGAACGAGTCGAGTAAAATCCTTGCCCTTGTTCCTGTGGTGGTATCTTTTGAATAGCTCCCATGTTCATGAGTGCCATAATTTGTTTTTGGGCCTCTGCCCATTGATTTAGTGGCAGATTTAGCATTCCTTTTAATCTTGGCGGACTGTGAAAGTGGAACCTGTAACATTTTGAAGTAATATTGAGAACCCATTTGTCTTGGGTGATCATATGCCAATTGTGATAAAAAAGTGCCAGTTTTCCTCCGAAAGGGGCTGCCAAGAGTGAGTTGTTTGGCAGCTGGAGTAGGAAGTCATTGGGGCTGTTTTTTATACGGTTGGTGCCTGTCTTCCCCTTCTTTCTGGCCTGATGCACCCCGTTGTCGAGGCCTGTAAGAACCTTGTGGTTGACCTCTACCTCTTGGCCGTCTGTATCTGCCCCTTTGAGGTCTGTCATTAACTGGAAAGGACCAATTCTTTGTTGGCCAGTTTCTATAAATCGAGGAGGCTGAACCTGTAAGAAATCCTTCACTGTTTGCATAGATTTTGCCTTATCCTCCATTTTCTTTAATACCTCTTCTGCCTTAACTCCAAATAAAGCATCCTTCTGTAAAGGTGCATCCAGTAATTTAGCTTTAACATGATCTGGTAACGTATGTTCTTTTAACCATGCATGTCTTCTAATGACAGAGCCTGTAACTGCTGCTCTGCATGAGGCCTCTAAAGAATCAAAACCACATTGCAAAGTATGCTTTCCCACTTGTACAGCAGCATGCAATAAATCCTGCATTTCTTTAAAATTAGGAGGATCTGTATCTGGAAGCATTTTTTGCTTCAACTGAGGCATCAAAAAATGCTGATATTTTAGCATGTGAAACTGGCAATTTAGCTCTCATTGCTAAAGTTGCAGAAGTATATACTTTCTTTCCCCATCTGTCTAGTGCTCTGGAATCTCTGTCAGATGGAACTGGGTTCTTTGCTGATGAGGCCTTAACCCCTTTGGGTCCCTGAGAAATAGTTTCAGGATCAGCAACAGGGCTTTTATACAGACATTTGTGAGAGTCAGGGACTCTGTAATATCTGTCCGGTTTAAGTGGAGCTGGAGGTAAGGAATCAGGATTTAAGCTGGATTCAGTGTACACATCATCCACAATATCTAGCACAGGCATAATAGCCAGGGGTCTGTGTTGAGGTAAAAATATGAAGTCTCTGAGCCTTTTCTTGGATTCTGAATAATCCTGGCCTTCCTAATGGAAATGCTCCCTCATGGTATGTAAGGTTTCCCCAAAGGAGTAGTCCTCAGGCGGAGAGGCTGATGGAATAGATTCCTCAGCATCAGAATCCTCATAAGGGGGTAAAGAGTATCCCAGGTCTGAGGATGAATCAGAGGAAATGGACCCCTGGTCGGATGAATCATAATCTGCATCCTGTCTAGGCCTTTTATCAGGTGGGGGATGGGAACCCCTGATCAGAGTGATTAGGTCTTCGGCCATTTTGAGCATTTGTTTCTTAGGCATGGAGGCCTGTCCTGGAGAATGCTGTACTTGTTTCTTAGTTTTTAAAGGAGGCTTTGACTTAGAAGAGGGTTTAATGCTTAGCTGAGTAGGTCTGAAGACATCCTCTGAAGCTGCGGGTAAGCTCAGGTACTCCGGAACCCTCTGCAGGATCGGTTTTGGTCTGATGAAAAGCTAGTGCGTCCGAAGGCCCAGCCATCTCCACGAGGTGGTCGGGGCGGCCTGTGGTTCTGCAGAAGCGGTCATCAGGGGCTGCGAAGGCGCCTCACTGAAAACCGGAGAACCGGTGACTGGCCTAGAAGAGGCTTTGTCGTCAGTTTTCGGCCTCGGATGCTTGTCCTTGTCTTTGCGCTTTTTATGAATACCGGTCGTCGGAAGTTCCGACGGCATGGTATAATTAAATTTTCTGCCAAAGTAATGGGCAAAATCAAACAGACGTTTAATAGAGCGCTTATTAAACCTAGCACAAAACAGACAACCAGTAACGTCGTGGTCTAGGCCTAGGCATAGGATACAATAAGAATGGAAATCCTTATGAGGTATTTGCTTCCCACAAGAAATACAATTATTAACTTTTACTGACATCGGTCTGAGGCAAGAAAATGTTTCCCCAACAGGGTACTTGGCTTTGTAGAAGACTTCGGTTCTGGATGCGGAATGAAAATCTCAGGAGTCGGCCGACCGGTACTTGCAAACTGCTTTTGCTTCGGGCACTGCGCAGCAAGAAAGACTGAAGAAAATGGTGTCAGCTGCATCTTGTATATCCCTGTCACACTGATGTCAGGGAGGAGGCGACAGCAACTGATGCCAGACCAAGACTTTGGAACTCAGGCCGGCTGGGGAACCGCCTGATGGCAGGATAACCCAAGTGTAATGGCTGCAGCAGTGTCACACGATGAACATCAAGGGTTTCAGACCAATAATTTAACAAACACAGAAATTTTTTTTATATAAAATCTATAAAATACATTAACTATAACAATTTCATGTCTGCTGAAGCTGCTGGCTTAAAAGAAGAGTATGTTTCTGCAACAAAGTGAATGTTTCATAGGGGAAACTGCTCTATGACGGGCAGTCCTAACAAAAGGTGCCCCTAGGGGGGAAGTCCTTGCATACTTTATGGGAAGCCAAGAACAAAGCCATGCCAACAAGTTACAGATGGCATGTATTTTACTTTACAATCTGTTTACTAGGTAGGTGAGATGGTCTAATGATACTTTTCAGTCACAAAGAATACAAAACATTGCAAACAACACAAGCAAAACAAAATATACTTAAATGTACAAAACATATGCAGACGTAAAAAAGCAGATGCAATATTTAAGATGAAATAGTAGTGAGTTATGCAGCAATACAACTGATGTTATTAATATCAATATTATTAGACTGAGTATATACAAGGAAGGAAACATCCACTTTGCACAAGTTGATACAATGCAGTAGGGTGATGCGCAAAACTTTTATAATTCAATCAGGGGAATAACAGCAGGTTTAAGACTGTTTACATACCCATCTAGTTTCTTAAACGGTCTTCGAAATATCAGAATTATTTTACAGGAGTATTCAGCTGGAATATCTAGGACCAAATTTCAAAACACTATGGGTAGCACTGCTTTCTACACCACCACTCCAACTGTAAGTAGGAGCTCCACCCCTTGGTATGAAGCACTGAAAAGGAATACCCCACAAACCACATGACATGTGATACACTGGGGTAGGAGTACCCCACAAACCATGACCCCTTGGCATGATATACTGGATAGCAGTACCCCACAAACCACGTCCTCAGCATGATATACTGGGTAGGATTACCCCACAAACCACGACCCCTTGGCATGATACACTGGGTAGGAGTACCCCACAAACCACATGACATGTGATGCACTGTGTAGGAGTATCCCACAAACCACATGATATACTGGGTAGAAGTTCCCCACAAACCACATGGCAGGTGATATAATGGGTAGGAGTACCCCACAAACCACATGACAGGTGACATAATGGTAGGGGCACTCCACAAACCACGACACATTATATACTGGGTAGGAGTGTGATGTCCAGCTAATATCCCACCAAACTGCCACCAATAATGAAACATCCCCTTACTACCATGAGTCAGTAACCAAGGAACTTCAATCCTCACTACTGACTCCAAATGTGAGTCTGTCACTTAAACAGGAGTAATATTTCACAATTACCCCTAAGAGCACAACAGGAACATGCTCTATAACCTGCGACTGGACTGTACACCCCTAATGTAACTCCTTATTACACAATCCAGAGCAATGTGTCCCAGTTTAAGACCACTGATACACTCGCACTTAAATAACTTGAATCTCACACATCCACGGGAAAGCTTGACACAGATTTTCAACTGTGTCCCTTACCCCCAAATGATACAGGAAAATGCTGTCACCGATCAGATGTCTACATGCCCTTTCGAAAATGTGTCCAATTATTAAAATTCGATACCAAAACAAATGTTAGCATATGACCTAAAACAGCCAGGCTTTTGGAGTGGCGAGAAATTATCAAAGCAAGTGTAGGCACTCTTAAATTACTAAAGAATTCACTGACTGACCAGCCACAAAGTAAAATAATAAAAATATTTAATAAGCAAAAATTAAAAATGTAAAACAGTAATTTCAATAAACAAACATAATTCAATCACCAGGAAAATGAAATTAATACTGAAGGATAGAAATCTAACATTTACAAAAAACTCTGACTGATTAGTTAGATAGGAAATTATAGCTAAAGAACACTATCTCTGATCTGAACTAAATATTATAACAGAGCAAAGGCAGGCTTACAGTTCTTGGGGAGTCCTTTGGGTATCCACTGCTCAGTACAATGAGAGCTGTGTACTGAGCACAACTGACCGATGAACACAACTGAACAACAAGTATAACTGACTTCAACTGTCTTCATCAGGCTCTTTTATAGACTAGGTTAACTGTCTCATCTGTTCTAGTTCTTGTTTTCACTTCACTGTTTGAAAAATCAATAGACACATGTTAAAGTCCCTTCCTGCCTTTCAGTCTCTAAAAGTAAACACAGAGCAACTGGAAACATTCCGATGACATCATGTACAGATCAGCTGACTCAGAAACAGCCTGCAGTTAGAATCACCTTTACAAACATGCGCAGTTAGACATGTAACAGAACACTGTTCAACTCTTTAATGCCCTGTTTGTATAAGATGTTTTAATCAACATACAAGAACTTATTTACAATATCATAGCTAGTCATAATGGCATATAATACACAGGTTAACCTGAAATTGTGTACAAAACTTCAGCAAGACATGCTAGCACAGACAGTGTCTAATTTCTTCACAAGGAGTACCCCATAAACCACATGGCACGTGATATACCTGGTAGGAGTACCCCACAAGCCACATGACACATCATATCGGGTAGGAGTACCCTACAAACCACATGACACATGATATACTGGGTACGAGAACGCCACAAACCAAATACATGATATACTGGGTAAGAGTACACCACAAACCAAATGACACATGATGTACTGGGAAGGAGTATGCCACAAACCACATGACATTACACTAGAGCAACAAGTCTATGGATTATATGCTATGCAAGTTACCAGGTAGAGAGTTTTTGTAATATTTTCTTTAAATTAATGTAATTCTGAAGACCAACAAAGCCTAACAACTAATATTCCTCAAAGCTGCTTATTCCCACAATACCACCTGTATGTCATGAGCTACTGCATGAGTGACAGTTAAACTCTGTCATGCATGCGGTATAAAGCATGACAGTACAAGGGCAGGAGGCTGTGGGGCTGCACAATGCAAGACACAGGTCACATTTTCAATAAAAATGTGTTTTCAGTCAACTCCTACATCCAAAGGCGAGGACTCCCCATTCTAGCCTCCTGTCTCACCTGCTTTTTGAAATGGGTACTGCAGGCATTTAAGCTATAAAGCACATTGTGACTGCAGTACTAGCTCCAACACACAGACAAAGCTGCTGCTACACCACAGAGGCCCACTGATATTAATAGTAAACCTCATTACTTAGACCCTTTACAATGGCATTCGACACCAGCGTAAGCACTGCGGTGCAGACAGAGCATGTCAAGAGTCCTCATTAGTCGAAGTGTTTTAAGGATTTGCCAGGTCCTCTTTTAGACTCCAACATGGAATTCCTACTAGGGCTAGTATGCGGCACCAAGCGCAAGTCCTGCTAGGGCTAGTATGCGGCACCAAGCGCAAGTCCTGCTAGGGCTAGTATGCGGCACCAAGCGCAAGTCCTGCTAGGGCTAGTATGCAGCACCAAGCGCAAGTCCTGCTAGGGCTAGTATGCGGCACCAAGCGAAGTCCTGCTAGGGCTAGTATGCAGCACCAAGCGCAAGTCCTGCTGGGGCTAGTATGCAGCACCAAGTGCAAGTCCTGCTAGGGCTAGTATGCAGCACCAAGTGCAAGTCCTGCTAGGACTAGTATGCAGCACCAAGCACAAGTCCTTCTAGGGCTAGTATGCGGCACCAAGTGCAAGTCCTACTAGGACCAGTATGCGGCACTAAGCGCATGTCCTACTAGGACCAGTATGCAGCACCAAGCGCAAGTCCTACTAGGACCAGTATGTGGCACCAAGAGCAAGTCTTACTAGGACCAGTATGCGGCACCAAGCGCAAGTCCTACTAGGACTAGTATGCGGCACCAAGCACAAGTCCTACTAGGACAAGCATGCTGCATCAAGAGCAAGTCCTTTAGAAAGCCCACCGTGGATCATTGTTTTGGAAGATTCCTTACTTCATGACAAATCTTCTTGGAGCAAAAGGCCTCATAACCTCTGTTACCCTGTTATAATACTAGCTGCGCCCCTTCTGGTTGCACTTTGATGTAACGGCCTTGGATATATGTTAAATTCCTCCAGTAAAGATTTCCAACTTCCCCACCAACAACACAGGATCTTGGTTCACCTGCTTCACCAACTTCTTCAAATTCAGTCTACATACTTTCCCAAGGATTTTGTACTTATTTTATCTTCAGGTTACAAATAAATATGTCAGTCATCCACAGTTTCAATCATAATAAAATACCGGTTCTTGCTAATTTTCTCTGGCAATATTTTATATTGATTCCTAGGCAGTCACCAATGTTGCTGAAGTTGGTAACTTGCTTTTCAACCTTCTGCCCATTACCCACTGTGCTATAGAGAGGGAGAGAGAAGGAGAGTTAGAGCGAGCACATGAGAGAGATTTAGAGAGCATGAGAGACAGAGAGCAAGTGCCCATGAAACAGAGCATTCCTCCATTCCAGAACTGTAAAACTACGATCCTCACAACTACTGTTATTGTTCTGTCTCATAAAACTTTTCACTGTGTGGACTATCTTTTCCACAGGTTCTTATTTATTTTATATTTATTTATTTATATTTCCCTACTAGGGTAGGGCAATGATCTCACCGGACCACTTGCAGACATAGCTTGGATGAATAGGATCATATTTACAGATACAAGGATATGTTATAAAATATATACATATTTATGGATGCAAAAATATTCTTCTTCTTCTTTCTTTTTTCCCAGTTAGGGGTCATGACAGCAGATCACCCGTCCGCTCATGACTGGCAGTGGAGTTTTACGGTGTTGAGTTGCAAGCCCGACACCCAACCTGCCACAGAAGGCACACACACCTAGGGCCAGTTTAGTGTGTCCAATCCACCTACAGCATGTCTTTGGGATGTGGGAGGAAACCCACGCAACCACAGGAAGGACATGCAGACTCTGCACAGAAGCCACCCCAGCCAAGGATCGAACCGGAGAAGCTCTTGCTGTGAGGCGGCAATGCTAACCGCTGCACCACCATGGCCGCCCCATTTCCAGATGCAAAAATATGCTACAATATTTAGTTCAAGAAGCAGTTTACAAAGTAAAAACATGGCCAGAAAAATTTTATACTGATTAGCAGAGCTTGTTGGATAAGATGCAGCCATAATAACTGAGCTGGGTTATGCTACAGAGATAGCAGCATATCATTGTATACAGAGGTATAAAAACATTGGAAGAGGCAAGTGAGAATAGTTTCAGGAAAGAACACCAAGGGGAGAAGACAGTGAAATGCAGAGAGAGGCATGCAGAGGGAAGAGTAGAAAGGAGAAAAGTGCAAGAGATAGAAGAGGGATGTAGAATGAATACTTGTTCTCCACATTCAAGACACCTGGACATCATATGTCTGATTTCCTATTCAGGCATAAATTTTCTGAATTTCTTACTTTTGTAATGCAGAGCACTGTCAAATATGCAAATAACTGGTATCCCCTATCCGAACAGTACAGACCGACAAAAATAGCTGCACCTGTTCTGTCTGCAGAATTATTTCAGGGAACTTTGAATACTAATCTCCATGGCCGAAATACACAGCTTCCATAAACTGAAACAAACAGTGCTCAGTGGGCTCCATAGATGAGGTGGTACTGAGTATGTCAGCATAAACAGTGCTCAGTGGGCTCCATAGATGAGGTGGTACTGAGTATGTCAGCATAAACAGTGCTCAGTGGGCTCCATAGATGAGGTGGTACTGAGTATGTCAGCATAAACAGTGCTCAGTGGGCTCCATAGATGAGGTGGTACTGAGTATGTCACATAAACAGTGCTCAGTGGGCTCCATAGATGAGGTGGTACTGAGTATGTCACATAAACAGTGCTCAGTGGGCTCCATAGATGAGGTGGTACTGAGTATGTCACATAAACAGTGCTCAGTGGGCTCCATAGATGAGGTGGTACTGAGTATGTCAGCATAAACAGTGCTCAGTGGGCTCCATAGATGAGGTGGTACTGAGTATGTCAGCATAAACAGTGCTCAGTGGGCTCCATAGATGAGGTGGTACTGAGTATGTCAGCATAAACAGTGCTCAGTGGGCTCCATAGATGAGGTGGTACTGAGTATGTCAGCATAAACAGTGCTCAGTGGGCTCCATAGATGAGGTGGTACTGAGTAAGTCAGCATAAACAGTGCCCAGGGGGCTCCACAGATGAGTTGATATTGAGTATGTTAGCATAAACACTGCCCAGTGGGATCCATAGATGAGGTGGTACTGAGTATGTCAGCATAAACACTGCCCAGGGGGCTCCACAGATGAGGTGGTACTGAGTATGTCAGCATAAACAGTGCCCTGTGGGCTCCACAGATGGGGTGGTACTGAGTACGTCAGCAGGTCCTGTTTAGAGTACCGACTGTAAATGGTACAACACTGCACTCTACTGGATGTAACTGAGATTACATTCCTGCCTCTCAGAACTTTACTATTCCCAAATACAATATGTGTAGCCTCACAAGCATTTCACTTCTCAGTTGAAACATTATATCTTCATGAACTACGTCCATTTACTTCAACCTCAGGACTGCTTGGCCTCAGACAGCAGTCACTCAACACCTTTAGGACTACCACTTCATTTAATTCCCACAACGTACCAAACACAACCCCTCTTCTCCAGATTGAGTCTGCCATAAATATACATAGGGCCCTCTAAATACTAGTTCTCATGTGCAAAACAATACTTATTTTCACATGATGGCTGGGCCCAGAACTCAGATTCTTTTAGAAGAAAACTGTCACTAAGAATATAGTCTTCGAGGAGCAAAGTCTGAGGGGAAACAAAATAACTTTTTACAAAACATAACTGAAGTCCGATGGTAGAGTAGTCTCTCTCTTATGGGATCTCAAATGTAGCACACCCTTGAAGAATGCTTTTACCGGCAACAAGAAACACAAAAGGGTATCACAAGATAAAAAGGTGAGATGATTGCAGTACGTACTTTGACTTGAGGCATAAGATAAGCCTTTTTGTAAAGGTCTGAAAGGTATGTCAGGATCAATGACAAAGGGATTACACTTGGGTCTTGACCTCTACTGAGAAACCAAATGGAGTCATTTAGCTATATATGGCGTCCTTGTGTTTGGTTTCCTAGCCTCTTTCAGAATCTACAGCATGTCCAATGAAAAAATGTCTTTGAGCTGCCACCTGTTACAGTCTCAATGGAACAGCCACAATGTTAAGCTAGAATCCAATGTCACAGTAACTATCACAATGTTAAGCTACGTATCCAATGTCACAATAACCATTACTATCACAATGTTAAGCTACGAATCCAATGTCACAATAACCATTACTATCACAATGTTAAGCTACGAATCCAATGTCACAATAACCATTACTAACACAAGGTTAAGCTACGAATCCAATGTCATAATAACCATTACTACGACATTAAAGATCCCGGATTTGAGGTACTGTCTTTATTGTCCGCCTCAGAATGCATGGTGCTAAACAGACCTGAAGGTAAGTAAACACATACTGCATTGTCTCTTACATCAAGTTGTCCAACCCAGCAGCTCTATTTCCATGTGCATGCACACACATGCACACACACACTTTTTCATTCATTATTAACTTCCACTCACAGCATTTATTCAAATGCACAAACCCACAGTCAAGTCAGTAAGTTTCATGTCCCATTCATACAGCATGCGCGCGCACACACACACACACACACACATATATATATATATATATATATATATATATATATATATATATATATATATATTCACACATGCCAACTGTCCACGTCACTCAGTCACGCACTCACTGCACAGCAGTCGGGCACACATCCATTCAATTCCATATGCGTACACAGTCCATGTCACTCAGTCACGCACTCACTGCACAGTAGGAGAGGGGAAGCAGATTGCCTGGATTCATTTTTATCACAGTTCCTTCAAGGAGTAGTCTAGCTTGTCAAATATTTTGAGGTTCCAGATAACTCTTGGATCAAATATTGTACACTGCAAATTTTTCTGTTAAACATGTGTAAACATGTGTAAGCATGTGTTAAACATGTGTAAAACATACAATCCCCTGGCCTTTAAAAAACTCACTATAATTTTATGTTAGGTACTCAATGCTATAAGTCTAAATCTCAAAATGCATTCTCTCGAGGCACTCCTAAAAATGGAGAACATCGATATCTGTGCAGTAACTGAGATCTGGTTCAAGGCTCCAGAGAGCACCCCTGCAATACCAGGCTACAGCTCAACACACTTTAAGGCCACCAAACCAGGACCAAAACACTAAAAGTGGAGGAGTGTCCATATTCACCAAGGATATTCACACCACCAGGCTAGCTGCCCAACACAATGCATTTGAAATTCTCCAGGTGCAACTAACACTAGGCAAGACTGCAATCCAAACTGTAGCTTGTTACAGATCCCCCACCATACCCTAAGATTCTCACTACACCTTTCTAAACATACTGGAAAATATTAAGATACAACCAAACACCCTAATACTGGGTGATTTCAACTACCATGCCATTATCTGGGAAAACTACTTGGGTACCAACACCTTTACCCAACGGTTTGTGGAATTCATAAATTCCAATGCCCTGGATCAACTAATCCATAGTCCCACCAGGGGCTCCAATATCCTAGATCTGGTCATTACCAACATGGGAAATCGATGTTCCACACCTATGGTTCTGACCATAAGCTAATCACCCTTAATATCCACATCCCACCCCCACCCCCAGTAAGGAAACCTCCATAAAAAACTTCTCCAAAGCCAACTTCATGCTACTGAAGTCAGAAGTGACAAACTTCATGACACCCATGCAGACTGTAACTTAAAGTTCAACTGCTGAATCCTACACTAAGGCACTGTATGAGCACATCCACTCATGCATGAATCGTGCCATCCCAAATGGAATCAAGATGCTCTCATCCAAAAAAAGGAAGCCAATCTGGTGGTCCCCTGCCATAAACAAACTTTACAACAAAAAGAAAGAAACTGTTGCAGAAAAGAGGAAAATCCCAGGATGCAAAAAACTTCCTTACCAGCCTTAGTAAGAAGCTGAGATCCCTCATAAAATCCTCCAAAGCTAGTTACGAAAATAAAATTGCAAAAGATTCCAAAGACAGCCACACCAAGGCATTCTATAACTATGTCAAGAATCTAAATGGCAATGCTCAGATCTGCTCTGAGCTACAACAGAATGGCATTAAATATACAAATCCCAAGGTTATTGCCAATATCCTGGCAGATCGATTCAGTGCCAATTCACCCCCCTCTCACCCCCTAAATGGCCCATCTCAATACTGGAAGATTGCCAAATTCCGGTAATAACGGCCACACAGGTAAAAACGCACTCTCCAAAGCTAAGAATACATCATCCATGGGACCAGATGACATCCCGGGCTGTGTACTACATGAACTACAATATGAACTGGCACCTCACCTAAGTGTCATGTTTAATCATAGCCTCACCTCAGGCTTTGTACTCACTGAGTGGCGCACAGCTACAGTTATCCCACTCCACAAGGGGGGGATTCACCTTGGATCCTGGAACTACCGCCCCATCAGTCTGATGAGCCTGATCTGCAAGGCTATGGAGCGTATTATCATGAAACTTATAAACAAAGACATTGGCAATCTTCAAACACTGGACCCCACCCAGTTTGGGTTCGTTAAGGGCTGATCTTGCCTCCTGAACCTGACTTCTTCGAATCAGTCTCCAGAGCCGTGGATGAGGGTAAGCCGGTCCACACAGCCTATCTGGACCTTGCCAAGGCCTTTGACACCATCCCCCACTCTGGAATCATAGATAAGCTTACTAAGCTGGGCATTAATCCCTACGTCACTCGATGGGTTGCCAACTGGCTTAGTGACAGAACCTACACTGTAAAAGTAGCAGACTCCAAAGCCAGCTGCAGACAAGTAACAAGTGGAGTACCTCAGGGTTCAGTCCCAGGACCGCTCTTGTTTGGCATCTACTTCTCTGAAGTACAGGCCAACACTAAAGGACTCTGGCTAACAAAGTTCGCAGATGACTGCAAACTGGGAGCCATTACTGAATCCCCAAATGATGTGGATAATCTACAAAAGGGCCTTAAAGAAACAGATGCTTGTTGCCAGAGTCATGGGCTCAAGCTCAATGTTAAGAAATGTAGTTATCCCCTTTGGGAAAAAACATGTACCCATGAATTGCCACATAGGTGGCAGTATACTACACACCAAAAGTGTGATAAGAGACTTAGGAACACAGGTGGACAATGGTCTCACCTTCAATAACCACATCGCCACAACAGTCAGGAAATCCTTCTATGTGGCACACCTCATCACTAAGGGCTTTTCATCCAGAAAAAGGAGGTCATTGTCCCAGTGTACTCATCCCTCATTAGACCCATTATAGAATACAATGCTCCATTTAGTATGTACCTCTCAAAACATCTCCAACAGCTGGAAAGGCCGCAGAAATACCTCACTAAAAGAATCACAGGCCTAAAGCAGATGCCCTACACTGACTGCCTTAAAAAACTCCAGCTATACTCTGTCGCATATTGTGTACTCAGAGGCCATCTCTGCTTAACATACAAGGCCATGTCAAACCCAGAGCTTTTGGACATGCTACACTTAAAGAAATCCCAATACCTCAGTGCCACATGCTCTAAGGATCTAAACTTTGTTATCACAATAAACAAAACATGCTGGAGGAATAGGTTCCTGACCCATAGACTACCCAGACTCTGGAATAGACTCCCCATACATGTCAAGCAGAGTGCCTCTTTGGCCCTCTTCAAAAGGAACCTTGACGATTGGATGGGAAAAAGGAAATTCACCCCAGGGATCACGTCTGTCGCCCTGCTAGACAGGGGTCCAGGGAAGTAAATAGTGTAGGAAGAAACAGCCAGGGAATTGTTATGGCTAGGCTTGTATAGGCCCTAGGGCCGATAGCATAGCCTAGTACCAACCTATGAACCTATAATAACACGTATGGTCTTACTGATCTTCAACTGTATATTGGAAGCACAAACGTTTTGTGCCTAAACTATCTTAACAAAATTGAGCTAATGCAACTGTCAACTACTGTAAATATGTTTTTATGTCTGTACATCTAATCTGTGTCACAGTACTTTTCTTCACCGTATGTGTTTAGTGTAACTAGAGCTTCTCTCCCTTGGTCTCTAGTGAAAAGGGATAATTCCTATCCATGTCAGACTGCTTGGGTCAACAAACGAATAAAATATAAAAATAAATAAATTCACAGTAGGATCAAAAATGTGGATGGAGCAATGCCACTAGACAAAACTAGGCTGAGATGTGCACTGCAGGGAAAAAAAGAAAACTACTTTCTGTACTTAACACCTTGTGGTTATAACCATAGGTAACACTGCAATGCAAAGCACAGGCCTACTGCAACTCCACACCGCATGTCTGACCCAATCTCTTAGTGGTTGATGGGGCTACACCACAGTGATCCAGAGAAAAAGATAAGTGGACTGATGAACTAAATATGACCACAGCAGAATCAACCATTAGCGGCTAAGGCAAAGAAAAATATGCTGTACTGAAAAATGCTTCCTAATATTTTTTATTTTCCTTATGACTGGAGGAATGCAGAACCGAAGAACCAACAACCTGCTCCACGATTCACCCAAGAGAAGAGACTTACAACCACTTAACGAAGACTGAAAGAGCCGATGACCAGACAAGCAGAAAACACTGCTTACCAAAAAAATGCACACTGAAGAAAAAGAAAACTTTTCCCAGTCCTATACCAGAACAAACTCAATTTTTAACATTTTCAATGAAACACTTTCTTGTACAAAAAAGAATCTCCTGATGAAAATATCTAGCAACAGTCCATTAAAGCATATAAACTAACCAAAACAAACAGTCCTGTCAAAACTAGAACTGTTTTAGTTAAAATATGTGAAAGGTTTTCCCTGAAGGGTACTTATCTGTCCAGCAATGGAGGAAGGCCAGCCAACCATCAATCCTCTGAAGCACACTTCAACGGCAAAAAAGTTCTGAAGGGTTTGGTACCCAAACCACAGATTCTCTCCAGCTGTGCTCGAGCCCATCAGCAGTATGGATATGTGAGTGGTGCCCTAAAGCTTAGCACTCTAGCAGTTTGGGTGTGTGAGTGGTGCCCTGAAGCTTAGCACTCTAGCAGTTTGGGTGTGTGAGTGGTGCCCTGAAGCTTAGCACTCTAGCAGTTTCGATGTGTGGGTGGTGCCCTAAAGCTTAGTACTCTAGCAGGCTGTGATGTCCTTGGCAGGATATGACCCATACAGCTTAAGCTACTGCAAAAGGGATCTAATGACAAACAAAGTTACATTACAGCAGTCTCTATTTCTGCTACTACATCCCGTGAGACTTACATGCACAGGTAAAGGATACTTAGCAGGAAAAGGTGCACGATACTTGGGGGCAATAAACTGGAGAAGACAACTGACATGCTGGAGAGACAGATACATCTCCCAAAGATCGCCACTAGTTTGGAATAAGCTTCCAGTTCACAAAGCACAGCTCCTCACATACCCTAATCAAGCGCAACCTACATAAGTGGATGAGAGACTGCAAATTCTCCATGGGGGTGGCACCCACAGCCCTCATGGACAGGGGTAGTCACTGTTTACCACAGACTCGCTCTGCAGATTACATCCATCTAACCAAGGAAATTGAAGCAGCTCAGGATTAACATGGGTAGGCTTGTAAGGGCTCTAAGGCCGCTAGCACAGCAACCTCCTATGAGCCTATGAACATGACAGGGAAGGAACTGCAAGAAGAGAGAATGAAAAATGGCACTTCATGAGCAGGAAAAAGTAAATAATGCTGTGAGGGCAAGTGACAGGTGAACAGTGAACAAAGTGAAGGCAGGGACAGGTGAACAACACGTGAACAGTGTGAGGTGAAGGCAGGGGACAGGTGAACATTGAATCCTGGGAAAAAAAGATGCATGTGAGAATTGATGTAAGGTCAAAACAGATTAAAAGCAACTTTAGGATAAGAGCAGGAAGAAAAGTGCAGCAACTTTAGGATAAGAGCAGGAAGAAAAGTGCAGCAACTTTAGGATAAGAGCAGGAAGAAAAGTGCAGCAACTTTAGGATAAGAGCAGGAAGAAAAGTGCAGCAACTTTACGATAAGAGCAGGAAGAAAAGTGCAGCAACTTTAGGATAAGAGTAGGAAGAAAAGTGCAGCAACTTTAGGATAAGAGCAGGAAGAAAAGTGCAGCAACTTTAGGATAAGAGCAGGAAGAAAAGTGCAGCAACTTTAGGATAAGAGCAGGAAGAAAAGTGCAGCAACTTTAGGATAAGAGCAGGAAGAAAAGTGCAGCAACTTTAGGATAAGAGCAGGAAGAAAAGTGCAGCAACTTTAGGATAAGAGCAGGAAGAAAAGTGCAGCAACTTTAGGATAAGAGCAGGAAGAAAAGTGCAGCAACTTTAGGATAAGAGCAGGAAGAAAAGTGCAGCAACTTTAGGATAAGAGCAGGAAGAAAAGTGCAGCAACTTTAGGATAAGAGCAGGAAGAAAAGTGCAGCAACTTTAGGATAAGAGCAGGAAGAAAAGTGCAGCAACTTTAGGATAAGAGCAGGAAGAAAAGTGCAGCAACTTTAGGATAAGAGCAGGAAGAAAAGTGCAGCAACTTTAGGATAAGAGCAGGAAGAAAAGTGCAGCAACTTTAGGATAAGAGCAGGAAGAAAAGTGCAGCAACTTTAGGATAAGAGCAGGAAGAAAAGTGCAGCAACTTTAGGATAAGAGCAGGAAGAAAAGTGCAGCAACTTTAGGATAAGAGCAGGAAGAAAAGTGCAGCAACTTTAGGATAAGAGCAGGAAGAAAAGGGCAGCAACTTTAGGATAAGAGCAGGAAGAAAAGGGCAGCAACTTTAGGATAAGAGCAGGAAGAAAAGTGCAGCAACTTTAGGATAAGAGCAGGAAGAAAAGTGCAGCAACTTTAGGATAAGAGCAGGAAGAAAAGTGCAGCAACTTTAGGATAAGAGCAGGAAGAAAAGTGCAGCAACTTTAGGATAAGAGCAGGAAGAAAAGTGCAGCAACTTTAGGATAAGAGCAGGAAGAAAAGTGCAGCAACTTTAGGATAAGACAGGAAGAAAAGTGCAGCAACTTTAGGATAAGAGCAGGAAGAAAAGGGCAGCAACTTTAGGATAAGAGCAGGAAGAAAAGGGCAGCAACTTTAGGATAAGAGCAGGAAGAAAAGTGCAGCAACTTTAGGATAAGAGCAGGAAGAAAAGTGCAGCAACTTTAGGATAAGAGCAGGAAGAAAAGTGCAGCAACTTTAGGATAAGAGCAGGAAGAAAAGTGCAGCAACTTTAGGATAAGAGCAGGAAGAAAAGTGCAGCAACTTTAGGATAAGAGCAGGAAGAAAAGTGCAGCAACTTTAGGATAAGAGTAGGAAGAAAAGTGCAGCAACTTTAGGATAAGAGCAGGAAGAAAAGTGCAGCAACTTTAGGATAAGACAGGAAGAAAAGTGCAGCAACTTTAGGATAAGAGCAGGAAGAAAAGGGCAGCAACTTTAGGATAAGAGCAGGAAGAAAAGTGCAGCAACTTTAGGATAAGAGTAGGAAGAAAAGTGCAGTCTGATAGCAGCAACAGGCTCCACGGTCACATTACTCAAGACAGCAAAGCATGCAGTCTTTCACTCACACACTCATTTTCCATAACCGCTTCATCCAGTTCTAGCTTGTGGGCGGGTTTAGCCAGTCCTGGCAAGCAGCAGCTCTAGTAGTAGAAAACAGTTCTGGACAAGAAGAAAGCCAATTGATGGACACACACACAGACAGAGACACACACAGACAGAGAGACACAGACACACACACCCATCAGTAAATTGGAGATTAACTAATCGGCAGTCTTTTGGTATGTGAACAAAATTCAAGACTCAGTAAAATACCACACATATACATGGAAAGCATGAATACTCAATAAAGAAGGCAGCAGGGCTAAGGCCTAAGCCAAAGAACTAAGTGCTGCAAGGAAGCTACGTCTTCTGCTGAATACTATACAGCCAGCAGGCGATATAGTCAAGACAAATTTGCCCTTAAAGGAGGAACCATTTTCACCATGCCCAATTTCAAAGCCCCTACCAACTTTCACAGGAGAGTTCTTAGCAGGAGGTTTCTTTTCTGTTTTCAAGGACTCGTCTTGTGTCTTTCCTTTGTCTACGGCCTCCTCTTGTTGCCATTCTGTCACTGTCAGGTTCTGCATGTTGCTTCTTATCACCAAGACCCTGAAACAAAAACACTGTCAACACAAGAAGAAGCAGCAGACGAAAAAGGAAAATATCAAAACAATCTTAAAAATAAAACAAAATTAAACAAATATACGAAAATACTGAAAACAAGACTGTTCCAACCAAGTATGTCTACATCACTCGTACAAATGCTGTTCGTACTTTTTTTTAAAACAAACTTTTCTGTTATAATGCAAAATCTCTTCTCTACAGACAATGCCTTCTCAGCCAGTCCTTTCAATGTGTGCACTATCTGGCACAAAAAACAACAATTTCCATACCTTATCATAAATGACAGCATACCCGCGGTGGTGGTGCTGCGGTAGCATTGCCGCCTCACAGTAAGATGCTGTCCGGTTCGATTCTCAGCTAGAGCGTCTTCTGCGTGTAGACATGTGTGAATGGGCGTACCTTCGCTGAAGGTTGTGCGTCAGGGCTGGTAACTCGGCACGTAAAAATCAACTACCAATCATTAAAGGACCGGAGTTCCGCTGTGGCGACCCCTAATCGGGAAAAGCCGAAAGACACAACAACATCATAAATGACAGCATACACCTAACAAAATTTAAATGAACAAAATCTACTGGGACCGGTCTTCTCTCTGAGCACTTGCACACTCAGACAGTCACACAGACTAGTATTATGACTGGGATCTTGCCTTCTGTCTTTGAGCATTCCCACACACAAACAGACTTCTATTAGGATGCCATTCTAGTCTTTGGAAATAATATCCTGTCTTTTTAGAAAAGGGAATAAGACCTTAACAACATCATCAACTGTAACATAGTGATGACCAATAAATTGCACAGCAAATTCCTCTTTCCTAGAAGCAATTCGCCAAGCACTTAGTTCAAACTCTATGATCCTGATCACCTGCTCTTGAATCATCCTTGAAGCAATTTGCCAAGCACTTAGTTCAAACTCTATGATCATGATCACCTGCTCTCGAATCATTAGTTCAAACTCTATGATCATGATCACCTGCTCTTGAATCATTAGTTCAAACTCTATGATCATGATCACCTGCTCTTGAATCATCCTTGAAGCAATTCGCCAAGCACTTAGTTCAAACTCTATGATCATGATCACCTGCTCTTGAATCATTAGTTCAAACTCTATGATCATGATCACCTGCTCTTGAATCATCCTTGAAGCAATTGCCAAGCACTTAGTTCAAACTCTATGATCATGATCACCTGCTCTTGAATCATTAGTTCAAACTCTATGATCATGATCACCTGCTCTTGAATCATCCTTGAAGCAATTCGCCAAGCACTTAGTTCAAACTCTATGATCATGATCACCTGCTCTTGAATCATTAGTTCAAACTCTATGATCATGATCACCTGCTCTTGAATCATCCTTGAAGCAATTTGCCAAGCACTTAGTTCAAACTCTATGATCATGATCACCTGCTCTTGAATCATTAGTTCAAACTCTATGATCATGATCACCTCCTCTTGAATCGTACCATTTTTTTTTAATTAGGAGACAAATACTTGATTGAAAAGGTAGGAAACGACTGATGGGAAGGCAGCACTTGGGGGTAGTTGCACAAGCAAAAGGCCAGGTAGGAGTAGAGTTCGGTGAGGCCATGTAGAATGAGTCTGGACGACCTTAATAATTAGTAGTGTTAGAAAAGGAAATCATGCTCTCAAGTTCTTCTCTGCAATGGTGAAGAAACTCTGACCTCAACTGCAGACATTGTCAGGATTTAGAAGGGAAAAGCTGTTGAACTCCTGAATCTGGTGAACAGGAAATCCTCATTTAATAGGCAAAGCCACAAGTAATTGGTAGGACTGGATACCCATCTGTAGTGAGGTCACTCCTGTAATTAAAAAGTTCTATGGCAGCAACGCTGAGGGAGTGGGAGCCAAAAACTCTGAAGGCACTGGACATTGATGGGTTATCATGGTCACTGATGGGTTATCATAGTTAATGTGCATTTTCAATGTTATATAGAAACCAGGCACAGTGCCTGTGGAATGGCAAAATGAGGACAGAAGTGCATATTCCAATTGTTGAAGGATAATGCTTCTCAGCCTTCTTGGAAAAAGCTTACTCAAGGGGGCTGGAAAGGAAACTTCAGGCAGTCAAGTCTCTGATTCAGGACAAGCAATGCAGAGTCCATGATGGACACACAGCAATCGACTCTGTCCCTGCACAGATGCACTGAGGGTGGACTAGTACTTTGCATGTGTTTTGTATACCTACAGATGGAATATGACCCTCTACCATAGATCATAACTTATTGACACAGTTCCACCTCTAAGTGCCATTCACTCTCCTTATATGAACATGGATAGTTATGTAAACATTCATACTATTAAATCAAATACAGCCCAGACAGGCACAGGATTCTACTAAGGTGGCTTCTTGGCACCTCCTCCTATTTAAGATTTTCATGAAAAAGATAACAAGATGCAACCAAGTTCTGGAAAGCATCCAGACTAGAGATATGAAAGATGCATCTAATTTTTTTAAAGATGAAGTCCTCTAAGCTGCAAGCAACAGGTATCTCCTGTGTGTAGTGGAATATTTTGCTTTGCTTGTGTGTGAAAAGGATGAGATAAAAATCATCAATTCCAAGTCAGAGTCATGGTGTTCTCCCAGAAAAAAAGTGGACAGCCCTCTGCAGTTGAAGACAAAGCTACATCAGGTGGGTGACTAATCATTTTGGGGTCTTAGTAAAGGCAGAAGCCATTAGGAGATGAATACAGCAGCAGCAACAGTACTGCAGGCTTTGTGCCTGACTGGGGTGGTAAAGACCACCTCTCAACTGTCCCTAACTTGGAGGAACAGTTATCTTTTGGGTTGTTTGTTTTGGGAGGGATTTAATTAGAGCAGTTTTCAAATCTGGGGCATGATGTTTTGCACAAGACAAATTATATATGGGGGGGGGGTACATGATCTCTGCAGTGAAAGATGAACCAAGGGGTTATGTTGTCAAATCCAGGAGGGGGTGTCACTGGGAATATTTTCAAGTAGAACAGAGACTTCTTTGAGAAGTATGCATTTGAAGTGGAAGGGAAGATGATTGGTGGAGGAGGGTGCAGGTGAGAGATGCATGATCTGTGATAGGTGTGGAGTTTATTGATGGGAGATTGCTAAATTCTTTAAGTGAATCTTTTGTAAAACATTTTGTTGTGCCGCACTGAATGGTGTTTGCAGAGAGGGTGTCATGAGAAGGCTTTCTTCCTGTAAGAATGTTAACGTCTAGCCAAAAGTGTTTGGGGGAAAGCAAGAGTTTATGTGCTTCTTTGGTTGAAGATTTCTTTTGTGCCTTATGACAGACTTTTTGGTCAGGCTAAGTCAAGCTGTAAAGGAGCTGTGGTAGTCATTGGGGGCTCCATTTTGCCAAACTTCATCCCTTAGAGAGATAGAAGATGTGCGAGTTTGGTGACTAGACATTCAGCTGTTGTGGGTTTACAAAGCGTATGGGTAAGTGGGAAGAACTTGTCTTGCAAATGAAGTAGAAAGCTGGCTAAGCCTACCTCTGCTGTACTGGGTCACGTAAGGAGAGTACATGGTGCCAGATGTCAGCTGTGAGAATATCAATATTAGTGCTGCGCTGGTTTGTGAAGCTTTTTTTAATATTGGTGGCAGTTTTACAGTATAATTGATAACTGTAAAGGTGGCTGGGTTGTGGTCGCTTAGTGATGTTGGCAGAATGTTTATGCTGGAGACAGAGTTTTGCATGTATGTAATTATTAGGTCATGTGAGCGGTATTTGGAGGATCTCATGTTAGGTTTTCATGGTTTCTTTATGAGTTGAAGGAGGCCTTGGTCTGCTGGGAAAATATCCATGTCAGATCAAACAGGGCCAAGATAATTAAGACTGACTCAGCTAGAATGATTATGTTATTATTTGGGACAGTTATTAAGTATATCAGTGATGAGAGATTTGAATTCATTTGGGAAGAAGGGAGTGTAGAGAGGCTGCAGCAATGGAACTTTTAGCAGAATCAAGTTAGCACCAAAGTCTGAGGAGCAGTTTCTTGGGCAATGTTTTTTTAGTTTAGATTATTTTTGCACAAAATTAAGTACCTCCACCTGATCATTTACCTGCTCTGGTATCACTGACCTACTTGTAGGAAGTTAGAAAGTGCTTTTGTGGTTTAGCTTGTTTCTGATGCTGTGTGCATTGAGGAGGGCACAGGCCAGTGTAGGAAGGAAGTAGTCCTGATGTTGAGGAAAGGGATACATTGGGCTTAACCTGGGTTTCATTTTACTCTTAAGATGTATAAATATTACAGAGGAGAGTTTGAAAGTGGTTGGTAGTGTTTTTAGGCAGAGAGACAAATGCTTTTGAGTCTTAGTAATCATATAAATGAGTGACCCTGACAACTGGGTTATTGGGGGTTGTGGTGGTGTGTCAGTGTGGAGGCTACAGAAGTAGGGTTAATACATGGAGATATGATGACTGGCTGGCGTAAAGTTTTATGAAGATGTTTTGTATTGGTTGCAGGTTGTGAGGGAGGTTAAAGGTGAAAGGAGGAGGTAGTACAGGGTAGGCTGTGGCAGGATGAACATTTTACTGAGTGGATGTGTGTTGTGCTTGTATAGGAGGTTGTTTATAGGTATCAGAAAGTACAGTTGTGTACACTTACCATAAATGTAGATGTTCAAGTGTATTCACTGTTGCAGTCATCACATTTGGGTTATCCCTGCCAGGGTAGCCCTCGGCCGGTCCGAATACCAGACACTTAGTATTTCTGCATCAGTTGTTGTCGCTTGAGGACTGATGTCCGGTCATCAGTAGTATAAAGTAAGTCAGCCGATGCAATTACATCAGTTTTTCTTGCCCTAACCTGTCAGGAGCCCCCAAGGAGGAGGCGAGGTACTGGTGGAAGAACCGCACCAGTAGAAAACAAATACCAATATGTCCCTTGTAAGGAAAGGAGAAAGATAGAATGGTAATAAAAGGAGAAAGAGAAGAAAGGAGGATGGAGGGAGGGAAACCAGGACTGCAACAGTGAATACACTCAAACATCTACATTTATGGTAAGTGTACACAACTGTACTATGTTCTTCGTGCTTCACTGTTGCAGTCATTACATATGGATTGATTCCCAAAGCTGAGGAAAAGGGTGGAGGCAGTCAAGGAAAAGTACAGTTTTGTACCTACCATAAATGTAGATGTTCGAGTGCTAATATAGCTGCAGTCATTACAGATGGGATCTCCTGCCGTCAGGCGGGTCCTCGGTCGGCCGAATTCCAAAGTCTAGGTCCGGCGTCGGTTGTTGTCGCCTTCTTTCCTGACGTCAGTGCGACAGGGGTATATAAAACACAGCCGACGCCATTTTCTTCAGTCTTTCTTGCCCCAGATGTCAGGTGCCCCCAGAAGAAAGGCAATACATAATTGATATATAATCATGCAATGCAATATAATCAAAAATCAGTAGTTGCAAGCAAATACACCATAGAATGATAACCCAATCAGGTTGTATGAGGAGGTGTTAGCCACTAGGCCTGTACCAAGAGGGGAAGGAGGGAGAGAAACCTGGACTGCAGCTGTATTAGCACTCGAACATCTACATTTATGGTAGGTACAAAACTGTACTATGTTCATCGTGCATACAGCTGCAGTCATTACAGATGGGTAGAATCCCAAAGCTACGCACAGGGTGGTAGGCACTAGGTGGAACTGGGAGGAGCCAGAATGCCCTGCAACACAGCAGTGGCAAAGCCTGCTCTAGTTTTGGAGTATAAAGGTAGGTGGTAGTGTTTAGTGAAGGTATGCACAGAACTCCAAGTGGCTGCCTCCAAAATATCTTTGGTAGGAACTCCTCTGAGGAAGGCTGCAGAGGTAGCTGTGGCCCTTGTTGAGTGGGATCTGATGCCTGCAGGCACAGATTTACCATGAAAGGAGTAACAAAAAAGTATGCAGTGGCCTATCCATTTTGAAATTGTCTGTTTGGAAATTGGCTTCTCTTGAGCTCCTACAGCATAGGACACAAAGAGTTGTTCTGATTTTCTGAAAGGCTTTGTTCTGTCCAAATAGTAACGCAACTGATGTCTATGGATGTCTAAGGAATGTAGCAGCCTTTCCCCTTTGTTTTGGGGATTGGGGTAAAAGGTAGGTAAGTGTATGGCCTGATTTAAAGCTACCCTGGATACTACCTTAGGCATAAATGACGGGTTGGTTCATAGGGAAACCCTGTCCTGATGGAAGATGATAAAGGGCTGCACAGCCATGAGGACTTGTAGTTCCAAGACCCTACAAGCTGAGGTAATAGCCAGAAGGAAAGCTGTTTTCCAGGACATATATTGCAAATCTGTTGAGGCAGCTGGTTCAAAAGGAGGCAATGTTAATTTTTCTAGAATGTAATTAAGATCCCAAGCTGGGATTGGTTGTTTCCTTGGAGGTCTTATATTCTTAGCCCCTCTGAGGAACTGTCTTAAGAGAGGGTGAGAGAATAAAGGTGGGTCAGTGTTGTATTCTGCAGAAATGGCTGAGGCATGGATTTTGATGGAGGAGAATGAAAGTCCACTGTTCAGCAGCTCAGCTAGATACTGTAATATCTGAGACAAATTCAGTTTTCTAGGATCCTGGCCCTTTTTCTCATTCCAAGCGCAAAACCGTTTCCATTTTGCGGAGTAAGCTTTTCTTGTAGATGGCCTTCTGGCCTCCAAAATGACATCCTGCACCTCCTTGGAGAGTAGGGTCTGTTGTGGTGTTAAGGAATCTTCCATGCAGCCAGATTGAGTGTTTTCAGCTGACTGTGAAGAGTTTTGTAGCTGTGCTGAGTCAGAAGAGGCATTAGAGGTAGGGTCCAGGGAGGAGAATGTGTTCGGCTCCTCAGGAGTGGGTACCAGTGTTGTCTTGGCCAGTCTGGAGCAATCAGTATCATCTTTGGTCTGTCTGCACTTGCTTTCAAAAGCACCTTGGGCAGTAGAGGAAGAGGTGGGAAGGCATAAACTGTCCGTGCTGTCCAACTGAAAGAAAGGGCGTCCACTCTCCAGGCCTTTGGATGAAATGTCCTTGAGCAGAATTTTGTCAATTGATGATTTTTGTGGGAGGCAAAGAGATCTATGTCCGGCCTTCCCCACGCTTGGATTATCTCTGTAAACACTTGAGGATGCAACTTCCATTCGTGTGGGTCTGTCATATTTCTGCTTAGATTGTCTGCCAGCGTGTTTTCCATACCTGGCAAGTACTGTGCTTGAAGCTCTATTTGCAACTCCAGAGCCATGTTCCAAAGTGACATGGCCAGCCTGCACAGGGGGTATGAATGTGTTCCTCCTTGTTTGTTTATATACCACATTACTGTGGTGTTGTCTGTTCTTATCAATAATTGCCCTGGATGCAGAAGGTCCTTGAAAGCTGTAATAGCATTCATCACTGCTAGCATTTCCTTTTGATTGATGTGAAGGTGCTTTTCCTTTTGGGACCATTTGCCCTGAATGCACCAGTCTGTCATGTGCGCCCCCCAGGCGTAGTCTGAGGCGTCTGTTGTGATGACTTGATTTGCTTGAGGCTTGCAGAATGGGAGACCTGTGTTTGTTTGGCATGCTTGAGCCCACCATAGAAATTCCTTTTGCAAACATGGAATTAGTGGTATTATTGTTTCCAAACTGTGGCTGTGTTGAGACCATAGGTTTTTTAGGTACCATTGAAGGTTCCTCATATGCAACTTTGCACATGGGATTAGAAGAATGCAAGATGCCATGAATCCCAGAGCCTGCAGGATTTTCCTTGCAGTTAGCCTGGTACAATTTGCTAATATCTTGAAGTACTGAGTTAGTTGCCCCTGTTTTTCTGGCGTAAGGTAGGCCATCTGGGTGTTTGTGTCCAAGTTGGCACCCAGGAAAATTATTTTCTGAGATGGTGTTAGCCTGGATTTCTCTTTGTTGACTGTGTATCCCAGAGAATTCAGTAACTGTGTTACATAAGCCAGATGTTCCAGAAGTATGTGTTTGCTGTCCGCTTGGATCAGGCAGTCGTCCAAGTAAGGGT
The DNA here is from genome assembly GCF_019279795.1 of Protopterus annectens. Lineage (NCBI taxonomy): Eukaryota > Metazoa > Chordata > Ceratodontiformes > Protopteridae > Protopterus > Protopterus annectens. The sequence goes on along the minus strand of NC_056743.1, from coordinate 1,912,490,639 downwards.
ATATTTGTATCCCTTGAAGTCTGCAGTAGGCAATTACTGATGCCAGGCATTTCGTGAATACTCTGGATGCAGTAGATAAGCCAAAGGGCAGTGCAGAGAATTGATAGTGGATTGAACCTGCAAGAAATCTGAGGTATCTTCTGCAGCTTTGTCTGATTGGGACATGCAGGTATGCCTCCTTGAGGTCCAATGTTACCAGCCAAGACTCCTTGCCCAGCATGGAAAGAAGCTGCTGTAAGGTGAGCATCTTGAATTTTGGTATGAGCAGAAATGTGCTTAGGATGGATAAGTCCAAAATGGGTCTCCAATCGGTTCCCTTCCTTGGTACCAGGAATAGTCTGGAATAAAAACCTTGACCTTGTTCGTGAGTAGGTACCTCTTGAATAGCTTTCATGTCCATGAGCTTTGAAATTTGTATTTGAGCCTCTGCCCTTTGATTGTGTGGCAGGTTCGGCATGCCTCTCATTTTTGGAAGAGTGTGAAAATGAAATCTGTATCCTCTGTTTATAATGTCCAGGATCCATTTGTCTTTTGTGACAATATGCCAATGTTTTGAAAATAATGCCAGCTTTCCTCCTAAGGGTGCTGCCATTTGAGCCTTGCTTGGCATGCAAAGGGGAAAGTCATTGGGTTTGTTTCCTGTATTGCTGTGAACTATCTTCGCCACCTCTTGGTGTTGGAGATTGCCATTGTCTGCCTCTATACGATCCTTGAGATTGTCCTCTGCCCCTTGTGCGCCTTAACTACCTCTTTGGGGCTTGTCCGTGGCTGGAAAGGACCAATTTTTTGAAGGCCAATTTCTACTAAAATGTGGTGGTTGTACCTGTAGAAAAGCTTTAACAGTTTGCATAGATTTAGCCTTTTCTTCCATTTTCCTTAGTATCTCCTCAGCATTAGCACCAAATAATACATCCTTTTGCAGAGGAGCATCTAGTAATTTAGCTTTGACATGATCAGGTAAGGTTTGTTCCCTAAGCCAGGCATGTCTACGCATGACTGATCCTGTAACAGCAGCTCTACTTGAGGCCTCTAGAGCATCATAACCACATTGTAAGGTGTGCTTACCCACTTGTTCTGCACTATGCATCATATCCTGCAACTCCTTCAAATCTGGTTGTTCAGACTGTGACATTTTATTTTTTTTTAATTGAGATAACAGAAACTGTTGATATTTAAGCATATGGAACTGACAGTTTAAGGCCCTCATGGCTAGGGTGGCCGAGGTATATACCTTTTTTCCCCACCTTTCTACGGATCTAGAGTCTCTCTCAGAAGGTAATGGATTCTTAGCAGTAGAGGCCTTCATTCCCTTGGGGCCCTGAGAAATGGTTTCTAGGTCAGCAGAATGGCTTTTGTAAAGAAATTGGTGTGAGTTAGGAACTCTGTAGTACCTATCAGGCTTGACTGGGGCTGGAGGCAGGGAATCTGGATTAAGGCAGGCCTCCGAGTAAACATCATCAAGTATGTCCAAGACAGGAGGTATCGCCAGAGGTCTATGCTGAGGTAGCAAAAGAAATTCCCTAAGCCTTTTCTTGGAATCTGAAAAATCTTGGCCTTCCCAATGGAAGTGTTCCCTCAAGGTATGCAAGGTTTCCCCGAATGAGAAATCCTCTGGGGGGGATACAGAAGGAATGGACTGCTCTGCATCAGAATCTTCAAAAGGAGAGTACGAATGTTCCTCCTCATCAGAATGTTCTGAAATAATGGAGCCCTGGTCAGAAGAGGGAGAGTCTTCCTCCACTCTGGGTCTCTTGTCTGGTGGGGGTTGGGAACCCCTGATAAGAGTAATTAAATCCTCAGCCATTTTGAGCATCTGCTTTTTAGGCATGGGGCCTGGAGATGGGCCCTGTGCAACAGGCCTCTTGGGGTGCATGGCTGATTTAGACTTAGTAAAGGCCTTGATGGAAAAGGAAGAGGAAGGTCTGAAGACACCATGAGTGGAGGTAGACCTGTCCACATTAAGAGGCTCAACACTAACAGTGGCTTCGGTAGCTGTAGTCAGGGTGTGGGCCGAGGTACTTAGCTTTAAAAAAGACTTTGGTTTCCAAATTTTCGTAATTTCAGGAGCTGGCCGACCGGCACTTGCGAACTGCTTCTGCTTCGGGCACCGCGCGGCAAAAAAGACTGAAGAAAATGGCGTTGGCTGTGTCTTATATACCCCTGTCGCACTGACGTCAGGAAAGAAGGCGACAACAACCGACACTGGACCTAGACTTTGGAATTCGGCTGACCGAGGACCCGCCTGATGGCGGGAGAACCCATCTGTAATGACTGCAGCTGTATGCACGATGAACATCTATGGGCTGGCTGGGATGACCTGCAAGACTGCAGAGGCAAACCCTGACCTGGATGTCGAGAAGAGAGGCAGGTGGCAATGTTTGGTAAAAGTGTGAACAGATGTCCAGGTGGCAGCCTCCAGGATGTCTCTGGTGGGGACTCCTCTGAGGAAAGCTGCAGAAGTTGAGGCTGCTCTGGTGGAGTGTGTCCTGACACCCTTGGGGGAGGCTTTCCATGCTGTTTGTAGCAGAAATGGATGCAGTGTGCTATCCATTTGGAAATGGTTTGCTTGGAGATGGCTTTGCCTTCTGCCTCTGTAGCAAAGCTAACCAGCAATTGATCAGACTTTCTGAAGGATTTAGTCCTGTCTAGATAAAATATGAGCTGTCTGTGCACATCCATAGAGTGAAGAATCCTTTCCCCCTTGTTCTGGGGATTAGGAAAAAAGGTGGGCAAATGAATGGAATGGTTGAGAGCCACACTGGACACCACCTTGGGCATGAAGCATGGATTAGTTCTGAGGGATACCCTGTCAGCATGGAAGATGATGAAGCAATCCACAGCCATGAGTGCCTGCAACTCAGAGACTCTTCTGGCTGAAGTGATGGCCAGAAGGAGTGTTGTCTTCCAAGAGAGAAATTTTGGCTCTGCAGAAGCAGCTGGTTCGAAGGAGGGGAGGGTTAGCTTTTCCAGTACAAAGTTAAGATCCCAAGCTGGTTTTGGTGCCCTTCTGGGCGGCCTCAAGTTGCTACCCCTCTGAGGAACTGTTCGATCAGAGGGTGTGTGAAAAGGGGCTGCTCAGTGGGAAAATGAGCAGAAATAGCAGAGGGATGAATTTATATACAGGAGAGAGAGAGAACACTGTGTAGTAGGTCAGCTAAGTAATCCACAATGAATGGGAGGGAGGGCTGTGCCGTATTGGCTCCCTTAGCCTGGATCCAAGTGCAGAACCTTTTCCATTTATCAGTATAAGACTTTCTGGTGCTAGGACATCCGGCCATACGGATAACATCCAGAACCTGTAAGGAGAATAAAACAAAATACGGAGCAAACACCTTCTGAAAAAGCAGCAATTGATAATAAAAGGAAAAGTTCAATACTCAGAAGGTGAACCAAGGCATCAGCAGCGATAATACAAGTAGTCGGTGCAGATAAAAACCACACAGTTCTCTTCACATATAGTCACTCCACCAATAAACCACTCGCAAGGCGAAACAGCTTTCGTAAAAAGGCAATTTTACTGTTACTGGTTTTAACAGTATATTATGTGTGCTTCAGTCATTTGTATTTGAGTCTGAAGAAGCCGTGTTGGTGAAAGCGCTTACTCAATAAAACTGCCTTTTTACGAAAGCTGTTTCGCCTTGCGAGTGGTTTATTGGTGGAGAGACTATATGTGAAGAGAACTGTGTGGTTTTTATCTGCACCGACTACTTGTATTATCGCTGCTGATGCCTTGGTTCACCTTCTGAGTATTGAACTTTTCCTTTTAACATCCAGAACCTGTTTACTGAGGCTGGCAGATTGGTTTGGGGTTAGGGAATAAGCCAAGCTGCCAAACTGAGTGTCAACAATTGAGGATGCACAAATTCCCGTTCCTTCTGGGTCATGAGGTTTGGGATCTGAGGAAGATGCCATGGAGGTAGCGGGGACAGGCTGAGCAGTAAGGGGTACCAGTGCTGCCGGGGCCAGTCTGGAGCATGGCCCTTGATTTTTCCTCCCTTATTTTGAGCAGTACCCTGGGTATGAGATGTAGTGGAGGAAAGGCATTGACCGATAGATTGACCCAGGGGAAGGACAGGGCATCCACTTTCCAAGCCATACAGTGATGCTCCCTGGTGCAGAATTTGCTGAGCTGATGGTTGGTGTGAGAGGCAAAGAGGTCAACCTTCAGGGTTCCCCATTTCTGAGTTATTAGGGTGAAGGTGTTTCTGTTGAACTGCAACTCGTGTGGATCCAGAAGACGTCTGCTTAAACTGGTCTGCCAGAGAGTGGAGAGAGCCTGGTAGGAATTGTGCTAACAGGTGTAGTTGCATGGCAGAGGTTTTGTGCCAAAGGGTCATGGCCAGCCTGCATAGAGGGTAGGAGTGAGTCCCTCCCTGCTTGTTGATGTACCATATCACAGCGGTGTTGTCTGTTTTGATCAGGAGAGTCCCTGAAGAGAGAAGGGGCTTGAAAGCTATCAAGGCATGCTGCACAGCCATCTTCTCTTTTTGACTGAAGTGCAGAGGGATTTGCTGTGGGCTCCATTGGCCCTGTATGCACCTGATGGCCAGGTGTGCACCCCAAGCGTAGTCTGATGCATCTGTGGTGAGGGTCTGGCCGGTGGGGAGTGGGGAAGAAAGACATTCCCTTGTTGTGGGAGCATGCTGTTGCCCACCAAAGAAACTCTTTTCTGAGGCAAGGAATTATAGGTAGAAGAGTCTCCAGGTCTTGAAAGTGTTCACACCAAAGGCTTTTTAGGTACCATTGAAGTTTCCTCATATGCAGTTTGGCATATGGAATGAGTAGTATGCAAGATGCCATTAACCCCAGAGCTTGCAGGATCTTCCTTGCAGATACCTGGGGCCTGGTGGCTAGTTGATAGAAGTAGGCTGTCATGAAAATTTGTTTCTCTGGAGTAAGGTATGTCCATCTGGGATGATGTGTCCAGACTAGCTCCCAGGAAGATTATCCTTTGGGTGGGCACCTGTTTAGATTTCTTTTCATTGATCATGTACCCTAGGGAGGTTAGTAGGGTCTTTACAAAGGCCAGGTGCTTGTGCAGCTTTTCCTAGCTGTCTACCCGAATAAGGCAGCCGACTAGGTATGGGTAAATCTGAATATTTCTTTGTCTGCAAAAGGCAATGACCAGAGCCAGACATTTTGTGAAAACTCTGGGAGCAGTATATAAGCCAAAGCGAAGTTCAGAGAACTTAAAGTGTTGAGATCCTGCCCTGAAGCGGACATATTTCCTGCATGATTCCCTGATAGGAATGTGGAGGTAAGCCTCTTTTAGATCCAGGGTGGCTAGCCAAGCGTCCTTGGACAGCATGGGTAGCAGCTGTTGGAGGGTGAGCATTTTGAATTTTGGGATCATCAGGAAGGTGTTTAGAATGGATAGATCGAGGATGGGGCACCATGTGCCCTCTTTTCTGGGCACCAGAAAAAGTCTGGAATAGAAACCTTGGCCTATCTGTTCTGCAGGAATGTACTCTACTGCCCTCATAGAGACCAGGGAAAGGATTTTCTTTTAAGCCTCTGCCCACTGATTTGGTGGTAAATCTGGGAACCCTTTTGGGGTTGGAAGGGTGTGGAAGGAAAATTTGTATCCCTGAGACACAATGTTCAGAACCCAGTGGTCCTTGGTAATGGTGGTCCAGGTGCTTGAGGGAAAGGAGAGTTTTCCTCCTAGGGGTAAGTGACGGTGGGCAGAGGGAAGGGATGGAGGAGGTGAGTCATTTTGAGTTCTTACCATAAGGGGGTGGCTTAGAATTCCCTGATTTTGAAGTGGAGGTAGTCCACTGCTTAGATCTCTGCATTCCCTGGAGCTGCTGCCTGGGGGGGGGGGTCTGCTTCCATGGGTTCTAGGCTGGGCCAGTTTACTGGGAGCAGGAAAGGACCAGCGTTTGGAGGGACAATGCCTGCTGAAACTAGGTGGCTGGACCTGCAAGAAATCTTTAACTGTTTGCATAGATTTTGCTTTTTCTTCCTTCTTTTTTAAGACCTCTTCTGCCTTAGTGCCAAATAAGTTATCTTTGTGCAAGGGGGCATCCAACAATTTAGATTTGACATGGTCTGGCAGGGGCTGTTCCTTAAGCCATGCATGCCTTCTAATGACAGATCCAGTGACTGCTGCCCTGCAAGAAGCTTCTAGGGTATCAAAAAGTACAGTTTTGTACCTACCATAAATGTAGATGTTCGAGGATCCACATTGCTGCAGTCCTAACTATTGGGTAGTCCGCTGTCCAGTCGGCCCGAATACCAAAGTATATGGCTGACGTCGGTCAGGGCGCATTAGACTGACGTCAGTACGTCAGGGTACTAATGCGCATGACCGACGTCATATCCTCAGTCTTTTCTTGCCCCAGATGTCAGAAGACCCTGAAAAGATAAGGCCAAAAACAAAAACTCCCAAAATACCTGCACCAAAAAATATATATACAATATATACACAATTAGCAGAATATAACCTCACCTACACAACCACCCCTAAACACAGAGGGGAAGGAGGGAGTTTAAATTGGACTGCAGCAATGTGGATCCTCGAACATCTACATTTATGGTAGGTACAAAACTGTACTATGTTCTTCATTCCACATTGCTGCAGTCCTAACTATTGGGTAGAATCCCAAAGCAGAGGTAAGGAGGCTGGCAAAACATAAGGAAGCAGGAACTGACAACATGCCTTGCAAAATAGCTGTGGCAAAACCAGCCCTAGACTTAGAGTAGAGAGGAAGGTGATAATGCTTAGAGAAAGTATGCACTGAACTCCAAGTAGCTGCCTCCAAAATATCCTTAGTTGCCACCCCTTAGAAATGCTGTGGAAGTGGCAGTAGCCCTAGTGGAATGAGGCCTAATCCCAGCTGGAATCTCCTTGCCATGATGGGAATAACAAAATGTAATGCAACACCCAATCCACCTAGAAATAGTTTGTTTTGACACAGGCTTGCCCTTTGAAGTCAAAGCAAAAGAAACAAACAACTGCTGAGACTGCCTAAAATCCTTAGTCCTGCTCAAATAATAGCAATAGCCTGTGTACATCTAAAGTGTGCAAAATCTTTTCCCTTTATTTTGGGGATCTGCATAAAAGGTAGGCAAATGAATAGTTTGGTTTAAAGCCACACTAGAAACCACCTTAGGCATAAAGGAAGGATTAGTGCGTAAAGATACCCTATCCTTATGAAAAATCAAAAGGCTCCACTGCCATAAGGGCCTGCAACTCAGAAACCCTTCTTGCAGAAGTAATGGCCAACAAAAAAGCAGTCTTCCATGACAAGTATTTCAATTCAGCAGTAGCCGCAGGCTCAAAAGGTTGTAGAGTAAGTTTCTCCAACACAAAATTGAGATCCCAAGCAGGAGTAGGAGCTCTACGTGGGGGTCTTATATTCTTTGCCCTCTAAGAAATTGCTTGAACAAAGGATGCGAAAACAATGGTGGGTCACAATCATAGTGAGCTGAAATAGCTGCAGCATGAATCTTAATGGAAGAGAAAGACAAACCTTTGCCCAGTAACTCAGTAAGATATTGAAGAGCCACACTCAAATTAGGCTCAGTAATCTCCAAATTGTTTGCTGCACTCCAAAACAAAAATCTCTTCCATTTTTCTGCATACACTTTCCTTGTACTAGGTCTTCTGGCTTCCATAATCACATTTAAAACTTGTTGAGGAAGCTGAGACCTGCTGTCTTTCAAAACAGAATATGCCAGGCTGTTAGATGTAGAGAGTGAAGCTTGACATTGAGCAGATGACCGTCCCTCTGAGACAACAGGTGTGGAATCAAGGGTAAAGGCCATGGAGGCTTCCTTACCAGACTCCTTAGTAATGGGTACCAGTGCTGCGAGGCCAATCTGGAGCTATTAAAATCATCCTTGGCTTGTCTTGTCTGACCTTTAGAAGCACCTTTGGAAGAAGAGGCAGAGGTGGAAAGGCATACACATGAAGATTTTTCCAACTGAAAGAAAGAGCATCCACTTTCCAAGCTGTGTGATGAAATCCTTTCGTGCAAAACTTTGGCAGCTGGTGGTTTAGTGGAGAAGCGAACAGATCTATGTCTGGAGTTCCCCATGACACTGTCAATTTTGAAATACATGAAGATCCAGTTTCCACTCGTGGGGATCCATGATTTGTCTGCTTAATACATCTGCTAAGGAGTTCTGTGCTCGGCAGAAACCTTGCCTGAAGAGTTAGTTGCAGACTGAGCGCAGTCTCCCATAAAATCATTGCTTGTCTGCACAATGGGTAAGAATGTGTTCCCCTTGTTTGTTGATGTACCACATGACAGTTGTGTTGTCTGTTAGAATCAACACCTGCCCTGGAAGAAGTAACTCCTTGAAAGCCATTAATGCAAACTGAACTGCTAACATCTCTTTCATGTTGATATGTAGATGCTGTAGTCTGGCAGGCCACTTGTCTTGTATCCACTTTCCATTTAGATGAGCTCCCCAAGCAACATCTGAGGCATCTGTCGTTAGAATCTGACTTGCCTCTGGCCGGGTCACAGAGAGTCCCTTGTTTAGGTGACATTCCTGAGCCCACCACAAAAATTCCTTTTGAATGCAAGGTATTATTTGAATGACAGTGTCCAAATCCTGGCAGTGCTGTGTCCACAGATTTTGAGATACCATTGTAGCTTCCTCATATGCAGTTTGGCATTGGGAAGCACCAGAATACAAGATGCCATGAACCCTAAGGCTTGAAGGACTGTCCTTGCAGTCAGCCCGGACTGAAGAGATAGATGATGGAAGTAACTGGAAAGATTCTTTTGTTTGTCCGGGGTTAAAAAGGCCATCTGGGCTGCTGTATTCAGTCTCACACCCAGAAAGCACATGTCTTGAGAGGGTACTAGACTGGACTTTATTTCGTTCACAGAATACCCTAGGCATCTTAGCACTGCTATGACAAATTCCAGATGCTGTAGAAGATCTTCTTTTTCTTGAGCCAGAATCAGGCAGTCGTCCAAGTAAGGATAGATTTGGATTCCTTTTAGCCTGAAGTAAGCTATCACTGGAGCCAGAACCTTTGTGAATACTCTGGGCAGTAGATAAGCCAAAGGGCAATGCAGAGAACTGATAATGAGAATTTCCAGCTCGAAAACGCAGATACTTCCTGCAACTTAGTCTGATTGGCACATGAAGGTAAGCTTCCTTGAGATCTAAAGTTACCATCCAGTGATCTTTGCCCAGCAGAGGTAAAAGCTGTTGTAACGTCAACATTTTGAACTTGGGAATGTCCAGATAAGTGTTGAGGATAGATAAATCCAGAATTGGTCTCCACGTGTTCCCCTTCTTCGGTACTAGGAACAGGCGAGAATAAAATCCTAGGCCCCTTTCCGGCACAGGAACTGACTGAATGGCCCCTATTTGGAGCAACAGAGAAATTTGCTTGTGAGCCTCTGTCCTTTGAAGAGGAGGAATGTCTGGCATGCCTTTGAAAGGAGGCAAGGTATGGAAATAAAACCTGTAACCGTGGTGAATAATATCCAGAACCCATCTGTCTTGGGTAATTAAATCCCAATTTTCTTTGAAAAGAGACAGCCTTCCTCCCAAAGGTGCTGCCAGGCGAGAATGTACTGGCAGCTGAAAAGATAGGTCATTGGGTCTGCTTACGAAAGGACTGACCCCTGCCCTCACCAGAAGTCTGAGCAGGGGAACTCCCTGTCCTAGGCCTAAAAGAACCCTGAGCTCTGCCCCTACCACGTCTAGACCTACCCCTAGACTGGGAATCATAAGCAGGATAAGTCCATCCCTTAGTAGGCCAATTTCTACTAAACTTGGAGGCTGCACCTGTAAAAATCTTTAACAGTTTGCATAGACTTAGCCTTGTCCTCCATTTTCTTCAAAACTGCTTCCACAGGCGAACCAAACAACACATCAGACTGTAAAGGAGCATCCAAAATCCTTGTCTGAACATGCTCAGCTAAATTCTGATCTCTCAGCCAGGCGTGCCTACGAAGAACAGAACCAGTGGCAGCCACCCTGGAGGAGGCCTGCACAGCATCAAAACCACACTGCAAAGAATGTTTACCTACCTGTTCAGACACATGAACTAAATCCTGCAACTCTTTACACTCAATACCTTCAGCCAGAGCATCCACCTTAGATTTCAACTGTGAAAGAAGATAATTCTGATATTTTAACATGTGAAACTGACAATTCAACGCCCTCATGGCTAAAGTGGAAGAAGTATACACTTTCTTTCCCCATCTATCCAAAGCCCTTGCCTCTTTATCAGGAGGGACAGGATTTTTAACAACTGAGGCCTTCACACCTTTAGGCCCCTGAGAGACAGTTTCTGGGTCTGCCCTAGGACTCTTAAAAGATACTTATGAGCTTCAGGCACCCTATAATACCTATCCGGTTTAACTGGGGCAGGAGGCAAAGAATCAGGATTCAGGGAAGCCTCTGCAAACACATCTTCCACCACATTCAAAACAGGAGGTATAGCTAAAGGCCTATGCTGGGGTAAAAACAAGAATTCCCTAAGCCTTTTCCTGGAATCAGAGAAATCTTGACCTTCCCATTTAAAATGCTCCCTCATGGAATGCAGCGTCTCTGAAAATGAAAAATCCTCAGGAGGAGAAGCAGAAGGAGTAGAATCATCCACATCAGAATCAGAATAAGGAGGGTACTCCTGCAAGTCTTCAGCCGAAGACTCCGAAGCCTCCGAGCATTGCTCAAAACTCTCAAACTCAGGTTCCACCCTAGGCCTCTTATCAGGAGGGGGCATAGAACCCCTAATCATAGTAATCAAATCCTCTGCCATTTTAAGCATATGTTTCTTAGGCAAAGATCCTGAAGTACTAGGAGAAACCCACACAGAAGCTAAACTTGGCCTGCCCCTCAAAGAAGCCTTGGAAACTGAAGGAGAGGCTCTAACCACCTTAGGAAGAGAGGGAAGAACAGCCACCTGAGAAGCCCCTCAGCCTGGCCTACTTCCTGAGAGGATACATCCTGTAACAGTAAAGTCTCTTCCTGAGACTCCAAAGAGACACCTGGCAAAACCTCCGGCTCCACTGAGCCTTCCAAAGAACCGACGTCTGGGACTGTCGGTTCCTCCACCCTAGGCTTTGCTGCTTTATCTTTGCGTTTTAGCGAAGCGGCCGGAGCATCCGACGGCATTTTATAATTACAACGCTTCCCAAACACTAACCTGGCACAGTCTAACCTTCTCTTAATAGTGCGTTTGTTAAATCTAGCACAAGAGTGGCATCCAACAACGTCGTGCTCAGGCCCTAAACAAGGTATACACAAAGTATGGTAATCCCTATGAGGTATCTGTTTCCCACAAGAAATACAGTTATTCACTTTTTCTGACATCCGGTTAAATACTGAGGCAAGAAAAAACCAAAATATTCCCCAACGGGTACTTAGCCAACTTTGATTCGGTCTGAAACTCTGACTTCAGAAACTTTCAGAACGCCAACCTGCACTCGCAAAATTGCTTCTGCATCGGACCATGCGGCAAAAAAGACTGAGGATATGACGTCGGTCATGCGCATTAGTACCCTGACGTACTGACGTCAGTCTAATGCGCCCTGACCGACGTCAGCCATATACTTTGGTATTCGGGCCGACTGGACAGCGGACTACCCAATAGTTAGGACTGCAGCAATGTGGAATGAAGAACATCCACAGTACAAGGTGCGTTTAGTTACTTGACTTGCAGAATGCATTAACTCTTGTAAATCTTTAGATTCTGCCCAAGCAGGAAAGGAAGACATTTTTTGCTTAAGGAGTTCGAAGGTATGTTGCTGAAATTTCAGCATATGGAACTGACAATTTAGTGCCCTGATAGCAAGAGTAGCTGAGGTGCATACTTTTTTACCCCATCTGTTCAATGCTCTGGAATCCCTGTCTGAGGAGGTGGGATGCTTAGCAGAGGTTGCTTTAATCCCTTTTGGCCTTTCAGAAATGACCTCAGGGTCAGCTGTAGGATTTTTAAAAAGGTATTTGTGAGTCAGGGACTCTATAGTACCTGTCTGGTTTTCTGGGAGCAGGAGGAAGGGTGTCAGGAGTCAAGCTGGATTCAAGGAAAACATCCTCCACAACATCCAGGACTGGGAGGATGGCCAAGGATCTGTGTTGTGGAAGATCTAGGAATTCCCTGAGTCTCTTTTTAGACTGAGGGTAGTCCTGACTCTCCCATTTGAAATGCTCCCTTAAAGTATGCAGGGTTTCCCCAAAGAAAAAATCCTCTGGGGGAGAGGCTGAAGGAATGGAATCCTCTGCATCAGAATCCTCAGACGCGGAGAGGGGTTGCACGTCCTCCTATTCAGATGCATCAGAATCATCTGACTCTTGTTCAGAGAAAACTACAGGGGACATATCTCTTTTCCTTTTGGAGGGGGTAGTTTGGCTTCCCCTAATCAAAATGATAAGGTCTTCTACCATTTTAAGCATTTAAGACTGAGGCAAGGTAGCAGGCGCCTGAGAGTGGGTCTGTTTCTTGGGTGTGGTTCGTATCCTGGAGCCTAAGAAACTTGGTAGTTTTAGAAAGAACAGTAGTCACAAAAGAAGACGTCAGTTTATGTCGAGATTTGGTAGTGCAAAGGACTTCCTCAGAAGCCGGTGCCTGCTCAGCAGCTCCGGACCCATCCAAGGTAGAGATGACCGCAGGATCCTTAGTCAAAGAAGAGTTTTGCAGTGCACCGGACTCCAAAAGGGTCTCTGTAGTGGCCTGCGTATCAACAAAAGCAGGCATCAAGGGCTGCGAAAGTACCTCACTGAGTACGGGAGTGACGACTAGCTTAACAGAAGCATTGTCAGTAGGTTTGGACCTGTGCAGTCTGTCTCTGTCTTCATAGTTACATTTTTTTGGAAGACCTGCTGTCGGATGGCTTACAGAAGCCATATCAGAATTCAAGGACTGTAAGTGAAAATATCTGGCTACAATAAGGGCCCGACAACAGATAGTTCTGGCACTGAACAAAGCGCAGAAGCAACAACGAGGGACGTTGTGGTCTGGGCCTAAACAAGTGACGCAGTAAGTGTGGTCTGGGCCTAAACAAGTGACGCAGTAAGTGTGGAAGTCTCAGTCTGGTATTTGCTTTCCACAGGCGAGACAATTAACTTTTTATGACATTAGTTAGTGCAAGAAAAAAGGATCCCCAAAGGGGTACTTAGCTTTAGATGACTTCAACTTCAATTTGGTAGACGAAAACTCAGAAAGCGGCCGACTGGCACTCGAGCGAACTGCTTCTGCTTCAGGCTCCACAGCAAGAAAGGCTGATCTAACGGCATCAGCTGCTTTACTTTATACTACTGATGACCTGACATCAGTCCTCAAGTGACAGCAACCGATGCAGAGATACTAAGTCTCTGGTATTCGGGCTGGCCGAGGGCTACCCTGGTAAGGATAACTCAAATGTGATGACTGCAACAGTGAAACACAAAGAACATCTTCCCATAATATTCTAACACTGACTTTGAAGACTATGAGGTAAAGAGTTATGTTGTTTTATAGTAGTGTCTGTTTAAGAGGTGTGTCTTGAGGGCATGACTGTGGGCGGAGATCAGTACAGATATACCGAATGATCTTGGAGGGTAGCTAAGGATTTGGTGGTGGAAGGGGAGCAGAGAGGAACACAACTCCCACTTTATTAGGACGTAATCAGTCAAAAAGTTTAATTAGTCAATGCCTGTGCCTAGCAGTAACCTCAAAAAAGAAAAGTAGAATTGATACCGTGGAGAAAAAGGGGCCCTGCTAATAACTGTATTACAGTAAACCAGAGTATTTTGTTCTCCCACTTTAATTTGGTACGGTAGGCTTTTCTTGTAGTATAGAGATAACTAATACTAGGTACTGCTCAGCTGTTACTGCAGCTTAGAAGTATAAAACCCCAAAAGGAATCTAACTATGGAGGTGAAGCTAGCAAGCTGTTGGATAAAGTAGTATATTTTTATACTCTACCAAGCACTTTTCTTACATCAAAAGGTTAGTGGATTTTCCATCCAATGTTTATGTTGGGGAAACGCTTAAGATTTCTGCATGTAGTTTTATTGGCTTGAAGGTTTATTAATCAGCGTATCTTATTTTAGTGCCTTTAGAAAAGACTGTACAACTGAGTGACTCTCGGCTCACTTATACAAAGCAAAGTACTTTTATTGAACAATCACAGTTTTACAAGCTATTTAAATTAACTGCTGTATCTGGATCTTTAAGTTAGTTTTTAATAGCATTTCATATTTATTTATTTACTTTGTGGCAGCAGTCCACTCTGCACACTCCTTTACTGTGCCGTTACATTAGGAGGGCTGGGATTATTTATCTAGAAGCAGTAGGTGTCTTCCTGGTCTATCTGTGCTGGGAAATGCACAAAAGGATTCTTAAATATTTTTTTGCACTTCTCTTGTATACTGAGACTGTACTTCAGAAATTTCAAAACAAAATCTGTACTATCTGCTGCTGCTTTAAGTTGTTAATTGCACCGTATTACATTGCATCTGTTACTTGTAGGTAGTTTGTGTGGTCTTGTTACATTAATTGCACCATATTACATTGCATCTGTTACTTGTAGGTACTTTGTGTGGTCTTGTTACATTGTTAATTGCACCGTATTACAGTGCATCTGTTACTTGTAGGTACTTTGTGTGGTCTTGTTACACTGTTAATTGCACCGCATTACATTGCATCTGTTACTTGTAGGTACTTTGTGTGGTCTTGTTACATTGTTAACTGCACCGTATTACATTGCATCCTTTACTTGTAGGTAGTTTGTGTGGTCTTGTTACATTGTTAACTGCACCGTATTACATTGCATCCGTTACTTGTAGGTAGTTTGTGTGGTCTTGTTACATTGTTAATTGCACAGTATTACATTGCATCTGTTACTTGTAGGTACTTTGTGTGGTCTTGTTACATTGTTAATTGCACCGTATTACATTGCATCTGTTACTTGTAGGTACTTTGTGTGGTCTTGTTACATTGTTAATTGCACCGTATTACATTGCATCTGTTACTTGTAGGTACTTTGTGTGGTCTTATTACATTGTTAATTGCACCGTATTACATTGCATCTGTTACTTGTAGGTACTTTGTGTGGTCTTGTTACATTGTTAATTGCACAGTATTACATTGCATCTGTTACTTGTAGGTACTTTGTGTGGTCTTGTTACATTGTTAATTGCACCATATTACATTGCATCTGTTACTTGTAGGTACTTTGTGTGGTCTTGTAACATTGTTAATTGCACCGTATTACATTGCATCTGTTACTTGTACGTAGTTTGTGTGGTCTTGTTACATGTGGGCTCCAAACAGCTATTCAACATTAAGAAGGTGCTTTTCTATACCATTGTAACAGAAATGTGCTGACCTAACCAGTCTGAGTTGGGGATTTCAGGTGAAAGGCTTATTGTGTGGTTTCCGAAGTGGTAGTTAGCTTAAAACTTGTTTCTCTTGGCTCTTATTTAAGCCTTCATTTGCATAGTGCTGCTCATTGCTCAGTGAAGGTTAGCAGTGCTCTGTATAGATGCAAAAGCCTAGAAGTTCAGTTTTTCCCTAAAGAGCTGTCAGTGAACCCCTTTCCAAGCTTTTCTGCTTCCTCTAGGAGCAATTCAGTTGCGCACTGAGCAGTGTCGCCTTATTGATCAAACTTAGCCTACATGAATACAGGTCCCGCATGTAGTCTTGGTAGTAGATGGTAAATGGGTTAGTGCCGAGAGGGACACAGCTTCTGATATAACCATTGTGAGGCCTGCAGTGGTTACAGAAGAGCAGTACTTGCTTGAACAGTCCACTCCAGTCAGAGCTTTTGTCGGGAGTCGGGACCCCATTCCAAATACCTTTGGCTAAGGCTCATCTTGATTGGGAGGGTGGAAGAGGAAGCAAGCAGGTAGGTGTGTGAGGATATTCCTGCAAACGTCTTGATAGGGAATGACTTTGATGATGCAGTACAATGTGTTCATGCAGTGACACACAGCCAAGCTTTGAGACAGGCATGTAGGTCCAGTAGCCAGGGGGGGAGACCCAGACAGATCTCATACCTGAAGCTGGGACTGGTGTGGTGGCTGTTTCAGGGAAGAAGCTATCCTATAGCAGTAAGTCTGAAAGTGAGCCACAGCTGCTGGTAGATACAGATGTTCCCTTGGACACGCTGACTGCATGGACGGAGGTGAGTGAAAGTATCCAGATCGACAGTGAGGCACAGCTGTCGGAATTCCAAGGCTTCCTGTGGAAGGGGAGCTGGGAGGGTCACAAAGGCAGAGTTGAGACAGACTCAACATTCAGATCCTACATTAGAAAGTTTGAGGCAGGTGGCTAAGGAGGCACCTGAGGCTCAAGGAAGAGGGGAGTCTGTATACTGGAACAAATATTTGTTGTATAGAGAGTGGGCTCCTGGAGGTGGGCTAGAAGGTGAGGTAATACAGAAGGTGGTTATGTCTAGTGCTTACCTTCTGCCACTTTTAGCCATAGCACATGACATCCTCTTCTCAGGTCATATGAGTATAAAACATACTAAGAGATGTAGCATGCAGAATTTTTAATGGCCTGGGACTGCAATAGATGTGGTAGGGTAATGTAAGACTTGTGAACAATGCCAAAAAGTTGGCAAGGCAGGGGACAAGTTTAAGGCTCTGGTACTGCTTTTGCCTGTTATCGTAAAGTCGTTTTAGAGGGTGGCCATGGATACTGTGGGACCTCTGAGTACTCAGAGTTCTACAGGGAAGAAATACATCCTGGTGGTAGTGGATTATGCAACCAAATCCCCTGAAGCAGTAGCTTTGTCATCTATTGAGGCAGAAAAGGTGGCAAATGAGTTGCTAGACATTTTCAGCAAGTATGTTTTCTGAGGAAGATACTGACTGACTGAGATGCCTTCTTCAAGTCAAACATGGTGACTTGTTTGTGGAAGTATTGTGAGATGAAACATCTAAAAACCACCCCTACCATCCACAGGCTAATGGTCTTGAGGAGAGATTAAATGCTACCTTAAAGACTACGCTACGGCATTTAAGGACCAGTTTAAAAGGGAATGTGACAACCATTGCCTTATCTATTATTTGCGTACAGGGAAGTACCACAAGAATCTACAGGTTTCTCACCCTTTGAGTTGTTATACAGGCATAGGGTAAGGGGGCCTTTAAATTTGATCAGAGATGAGTAAAAAGATGAGAGTGAATCTCAGGAGTCTGTTGTGGCATATGTCCTTAACTTCAGGACAAGACTTAAAGAGCTCAAGGTTTCTGCCCAAGAGAACTTAGCATTAGCACAACAACAGAAAATGGTTTGGTACAACAGGAATGCTTGTGTCCGAGCGTAAGCAGAGGGACAGTTAGGGTACTTGTTCCTGTCAGACATAAATTATAAGCAGCTTGGAAGGGACTCTCTGAAGTGATAAGGAAAGTCACTGACGTGAACTACATGGTAAAACTAGTAGGTAGGAGACAGGGGCACAAACTGTACCATGTCAGTATGATGAAACCTTATCATGATAGGGAAGCCCTAGTACTGAGTATTCACAGTGGATGGCAGGAGGTGTCTGATGGGGATATGGAAATTATCTTCTTTGTGAGGCTAGGACTGACACCTCTCTGGAAGAGATAGCCATATCATAGCAGTTAACTCCTAATCAAGACCGAGAGATAACAGCAGTATTAAAGGAATTTGGGGACATATTCACAGGGGAAACCTAGGCGTTCTGACTTGGTGCAGCACCATGTGGACACAGGACCCCAGAAACCTATCAAGCAGGTTCCTTATAGAGTGCCTGAGAGAGTTAAACAGACTCTGAAAGAGAGATAGGGGAAATGCTACCAATGAGAGTAATTAGGAATCCAATAGTCCCTGGGCTTCCCCAGTAGTGCTGGTACCAAAGAAAAATGATGGTGGTAGGTTCTGTGTAGACTACAGGAAATTAAACAGTTATACAGAGTCAGATGCATACCCCTTGCAGAGAACAAATGAAGCCTTAGAACAGCTGGGTAGGGCTAGGTATCTGAACACTATTGATCTGACCAAGGAATACTAGCAGGTACCCTTCACTCCCATTGCTAGAGAGAGGTCAGCTTTTGTAACTCCTTCTGGATGTCCTTTGGAATGAAAAATGCCCCAACAACTTTCCAGAGAATGGTCGATCACGTGTTAGTAGAAGCAGGAGATTATGCTCTAGCATACTTGGATGACACTGCTATTTACAGCCATTCCTGGCAAGAGCACCTTCAACATGTTGGGGAGGTCTTGGGTAGATTAAAAAGGGCAGGGCTAACCATTAAACCCAGTAAGTCTCTGGTGGGTATGGCAGACATCACTTACTTGGGACACAGAGTGGGAAGATTAGACCAGAACCTGTCAGAGAAAGCTATTCAATCTTGCCAGTTCCTGTTACTAAAAAGCAAATGAGAGCATTTCTAGGGACAGTGGGCTAGTATAGAAAATTTGTGCCCAATTATAGTACAAGAGCTGTACCCCTTACTGACTTAAGAAAAATGAACTAGATAAGGTAGTGTGGACCACATATTGCAAACAGAAATTCTAAAAACTTAGAGATTTTGGGAGGACCCCCTGTGTTAGCCAGCCCAGATTATAGTAAAGAATTTGTTGTGCAAGTAGATGCATCAAATTATGGGGTGGTGGCTGTAGTTAGTCAAGATTCCTCAGAAGCAAAAGAGCATCCAGTGGTACATCTAAGAGCAACCCAGTGGTACATCTTAGCTATAGACTCGAACCAAGGGAAAAATGTTATGCAGCTGTGGCGAAAGAGTGTCTAGCTATAGTGTGGGCATTGCAGAAGCTACACCCCTACCTTTATAGATGAAACTTCACTGTACTCACAGATCATAACCCTTTAGAGTCAGCAAGCAAAATGCCAAGTTACTGAAATGGAGTCTAGGGTTACAAGCATATGACGTGACAAAACTAACACTGCAGTGGGGTTAATAATGCCAATCCAGATGGATTGTCCAGGAGAGGAGTGGGTTGATATTCCCAGACAAGCTCATTTTTCTCAAGCGTCATTTTTCAAGGGTCACTTGAAAACTGTGCTCGAGTCATAGAGGGGGAGAAATGTGAAGAAATTAGAGACAGTCATTTGTGCTAGCATCTCTGGCTGAGTTTTTGTACATACTTTCAGACTAACCTGTGTATTATATGCCAACATGACTAGCTATGATACTGTGAAATAAGTTCTTAAATGTTGAATTATAATCTGTTTGCACAGAATGTTTTAAAGACTAAAGACTTGAACAGTTTTCCTTTACATTTCTAACTACGCATATTTCTGAAGAAGATTCTAAATGCAGACGGTCTCAGAATAAGCTGATCTACAGATGATGTCATTGGACTGTTGACAGTTGCTATGTGTTACTGTCAGAGGCTGAAAGACAGGAAGAAACTTTAGCAAACAGCTGTTGGTTGATTTTCAAAATATGAAATGAAAATTAGAACCGGAACAGCTGTGACAGTTTAAGCTAGGCTATAAAAGAACCTGCTGAAGACAGCTGAAGTCAGTTACAGTAAACAGATGTACTGTACTGTGGATATCTGGGAAGGACTCACCAATAACTGTAAGCCTGCCTTTGCTCTGTTGTAATAATTTAGTTTAACTCAGAGACAGTGTTCTTTAATCATATAGGAAAATTATAACTAATCAGGAGTTTTTCTAAATGTTGGATTTCTATCCCTCAGTATTAATTTTCCTGGTGATTGAGTTGTTTGTTTATTGGAAATTACTGTTATATTTTTAATCATTTTGCTCACTATTAAATATTTTATTAACTTACATTGTGGCTAGTCAATCAGCTCAATCAGTGTTTTGATTTGAGTGCACTTATACCTGCTTTGATAACTTCTCTGGCTACTCAAAGCCTAGCTGCTTTTGGTCATTTTCTATCATTTGTTTTTAATATCTAATTTTCATAATTGGACACCCCTTTGAAAGAGTATGTAGCCTCTCTGACTGGTAGCAGTGTGCTACCATATTATTTTGGGGAAGGGGCACAACTGGCAATCTGTGCCAAGCTTTCTCAGAAGAGTTTGGATGTGTGAAATTTAATTTTTTTAAGTGGGAGTGTATCAGATGTCTTAAACTGGGACACACTGCTCTGAAATGTGTAATAAGGAGTTACATTTAGGATAGACAGACATATATAGTCCTGTCCCAGGTTATAGAGCGTGCTCCTGTTGTGCTCTTAGGGGAAATTGTGAAATATTACTCCTGTTTAAGTGATCTTCTCACACTGGAGTTAGTAGTGAGGATTGAAGCTCCTTAGTTACTGACCCAGGATAGTAAGGGACATCACATTATTGTTGACAGTCTGGTGGGGTATTGTCTGGACATCACACAGACAACATGCCTTTTAAACAACTTAAAACATGACCTAGCAAACCCACTTGATCCCTGTTTAACCACAGCCTGCAAACTGGCTATGTTCCAGCAGAATGGAAGACAGCAACAGTAATCCCTCTGCACAGAGGGGACCATCAACTGACCCTGGGAATTATAGGCCCCTAAGCTTGACTAGCTTCATCTGCAAGGCCATGGAAAGCATCATTATGGGCCTTATTAACAAGGACATACAGTGCAATGAAAAAGTATTTGCCCCCTTTCTAATTTCTTTTTTTATTTTGCATGTTTGTCACACTTAAATGTTTCAGATCATCAAACAAATGTAAATGTTAGACAAAGATAACCCAAGTAAACACAAAATACACTTTTTAAGTGATGACTGTATTTATTATGGAAAAAAACTATCCAAACCCACATGGCCCTATGTGAAAAAGTAATTACCCATAAACCTAATAACTGGTTGTGCCACCCTTAGCAGCAAGAACTGCAATCAAGTGTTTGCAATAACTGGTAATGAGACTTTCACATTGCTGTTGAGGAATTTTGGCCCACTCTTCTTTGCAGAATTGTTTTAATTCAGCCATACTGGGGGGTTTCCAAAAATGAACCGCCTGTTTAAGGTCATGGCACAACATCTCAATTGGATTAAAGTCCAGACTTTGGCTAGGCCACTCTAAAACCTTAATTTTGTTTTTTTTAAGCCATTCAGAGGTGGACTTCCTGATGTGTTTTGGATCATTGTCCTGCTGCAGAACCCAAGTGTGCTTCAGCTTGAGGTCACAAACTGCCGGCCGGACATTCTACTTTAGGATTTTTTGGTAGAGAGCAGAATTCATGGTTCCATCAATCACAGCAACTCTTCCAGGTCCAGAAGCAGCAAAGCAGCCTCAGACCATCACACTACCATCACCATGTTTGACTGTTGGCATGAAGGTCTTTTTCTGAAATGCTGTGTTACTTTTATGCCAGATGTACTGGGATGCACATCTCCCACAAAGTTAAACTTTTGTTTTGTCAGTCCACAGAATATTTTCCCAAAAGTCTTGGGGATCATCGAGATGCTTTTTGGCAAAAGGGAGACAAGCCTTTATGTTCTTTTTGGTCAGCAGTGGTTTTCACCTTGGAACTCTGGCATGCATGCCATTTTTTCTCTTTCTTATGGTTGAATCATAAACACTGACCTTAACTGAGGCAAATGAGGCCTGCAGTTCTTTAGATGCTGTTCTGCGTTCTTTTCTGACCTCATGGATGAGTTGTCACTGCACTCTTGGTGCAATGTTTGTAGGCTGGCCACTCCTGGGAAGATTCACCACTGTTCCATGTTTTCGCCATTTGTGGATAACGGCTCTCACTATGGTTTGCTGGAGTCTCAAAGCTTTAGAAATGGCTGTGTAACCTTTTCCAGAATGATAGATGTCAATTACTTTGTTTCTCATCTGTTCTGGAATTTCTTTAGATTGCGGTATGAGGTCTTCCTTTTTGGGATCTTTTGGCCTACTTCACTCTGTCTGACAGGTTCTATTTAAGTGATCACTTGATTCAACAGGTCTGGCAGTAATCAGGCCTGGGTATGGCTAGTGAAACTGAACTCAGCTTTCCCAAAAATGTGATTAAAGTACAGTTGTGTACACTTACCATAAATGTAGATGTTCAAGTGTATTCACTGTTGCAGTCATTACATTTGGGTAATCTGCTAGCAGGTTGCCCTCAGTCGGCCTGATTAACAAAGTCTTGGGTCATGCGTCAGTTGCTGTCCCTTCTACCATGACGTCAGGTCGTCAGGGGTATAAAACATGCATCAGATGCCATTACATCAGTTTTTCTTGCCCTAGATGTCAGGTGCCCCCTAATGGGGAGCAAATAAAATTAAAAACACAAAAATATACCTCCAACCAAAAGCAAATACACCAAAAAGGCTTTTAAGCATAGTAAAAAAAAGTAGAGGCATAGTCAGAGAACGTAGGGGGCTGGAGGGAGGGTAACTAGGACTGCAACAGTGAATACACTCGAACATCTACATTTATGGTAAGTGTACACAGCTGTACTATGTTCTTCATGTTTCATTGTTGCAGTCATTACATTTGGGTAGATTCTCAAAGCTATGGTTGGGATGACGAGTTTATACAGCATTAGGACCAGCTATAAAGCCCTGCAAGACAGCAGTGGCAAAACCAGCTCTGGATTTGAAGAAAATTGGTAAATGATAATGCTTGATGAAAGTATGTACAGAACTCCAGGTAGCAGCTTCTAGAATATCCCTGGTAGGAACACCTCTGAGAAAAGCTGCAGAAGTAGATGCAGCCCTGGTGGAGTGAGATCTGATCCCCTGGGGATAGGTTTTCCATTGTGCTGCAGAAATTAATGCAATGGCTTATCCACTTAGAAATGGTTTGTTTTGAAACAGCCTTCCCCTCTGCCCAGCTGCAAATGCTACCAGCAATTGTTCAGATTTTCTTTGAGATTTAGTCCTGTCCAAGTAGAATTTAAGTTGTCTGTGCACATCCAAGGAATGCAGAATCTGTTCCCCTTTGTTCTGTGGATTGGGAAAGAAAGTTGGCAAATGAATGGACTGATTAACAGCCACACTGGAAACCACCTTGGGCATGAAGGATGGATTGGTCCTCAGAGATACCCTGTCCGCATGAAAGATGATGATAGGCTCCACTGCCATAAGGGCCTGTAATTCAGATATCCTTCTAGCTGAAGTGATTGCTAAAAGGAAGGCTGTTTTCCAAAAAAAAAAATTTTAAGTCTGCAGTAGCAGCTGGCTTGAAAGGAGGCAGAGTGAGCTTCTCCAAAACAAAGTTAAGGTCCCAGGCAGGGGTAGGAGCTCTCCTGGGTGGTCTCAAGTTCTTTGCCCCTCTGAGATGCTGCTTGAGCAAGGGATGAGTGTCATAGTGAGCTGAAATAGCTGAATTGTGGATTTTAACAGAGGAAGAAGACAGGCCCTTGTGAAGCATCTCAATTAAGTTCTGCAAAATCTGAGGTAAATTGAGCACTGCTGTGCTCATCCCTAAAGACTGGTTCCAGGCACAGAATCTTTTCCATTTGTCAGCATAAGATTTTCTAGTTCTAGGTCTTCTCGCCTCCAAGATGATATCCATCACAAGTTTGCTGAGGGATGATAAGGGTGAGTATAAGTGATTAGCCAGGCTGCAAGGTTCAATGTTTGAAGCTGAGGGTGCAGAATTTGGTTCTCCAGCTGAGACAGCAAGGAAGGGGTCTGAAGCAGGTGCCATGGAGATATCTGCAACACACTGTGCCGGAGTGGGTACCAGTGTTGGCGTGGCCAGTCTGGAGCAATCAAAATCATTCTTGGTTTGTCCTGTTTGACCTTTAGCAGAACTTTGGAGAGCAGAGGCAGAAGGAGAAAGGCATAGACTGATAGGTTTTTCCAGCTGAAGGACACAGCATCCACTTTCCAGGCTTCTTTGTGGGGAGTCCTTGTGCAAAACTTGTCCAACTGGTAGTTCTGGAGGAGGCAAATAGATCTACGTCTGGGCTCCCCCATTTGCTTGTCAACATGTTGAAAATCCATGGTTCCAGTTTCCACTCATGTGGGTCCATGAGATTTCTGCTTAGTGCATCTGCCAGTGTATTCAATTTTCCTGGCAGGAATTAAGCTTGTAGGTGCACTTGGCAGCTCAAGGCTGTGTTCCACAATGCGATGGCTAGACTGCAGAAGGAGTAGGAATGTGTACCCCCCCCTGCTTGTTTATGTACCACATAACCGTGGTGTTGTATGCCTTAACCATTAGTTGCCCTGGATGAACGTAGTCCTTGAAGGCTGTCAGAGCATTCTGTACAGCTAACATTTCTTTTTGATGGATATGCAGGTGCATTTGATTTGGGTTCCATTTGCCCTGAATGCACTTCCCTGCCAGGTGAGCCCCCCATGCATAGTCTGATGCATCTGTAGTTAGGGTTTGGGTGGCAGGGGGTAGTGTGAATGGCAGTCCCTTGCTTTGGTGGCAGGCCTCTGCCCATCATAGGAATTCCAGGCATAGGCAAGGTATGATAGGTATCATTGTTTCCAGGCTGTGACAATGTTGACTCCATAGACTTTTTAAGTACCACTGTAGTTTCCTCATATGTAGTCTTGTATATGGAATTAGAAGAATGCAGGAGGCCATGAACCCCAAGGCTTGCAGTATTTGTCTTGCAGATAGCAGGGTTTTTGTGGCCACTTGTTTGAAGTAAGTTACCAAATGAATTTGCTTCTCTGGTGTGAGGAAAGCCATCTGGGCAGTTGTATTCAAGCTTGCACCCAGGAATGTAATCTGTTGAGAGGGTGCCAGTTGTGATTTCTTTTCGTTTATGGTATACCCCAGACAAGTTAGAACCCTTTTTACAAGCGCCAGATAATTTAGAAGTATGTCCTGGTTTTCTGCCTGAATTAGACAATCGTCCAGGTATGGATATATTTGAATATTTCCTTGCCTGCAAAATGCAATAACTGCAGCCAGGCGCATTGTGAATACCCTGGGTGCAGTAGACAAGCCAAAGGGCAGTGCAGAGAACTGATAATGCAAGTAGCCTGCTTTGAAGCGTAGGTATCTTCTGCAAGATTCCCTGATTGGGGTGTGCAGGTATGCTTCTTTTAAATCTAGAGTTGCTAACCAGGCATCTTTGCCTAGCATAGGAAGTAACTGAAGAGTCAGCATCTTGAATTTTGGAATTTCCAGAAAGGTGTTTGGAGTAGATAGGTCCAGAATTGGACACCATGATTTGTCTTTTCTGGGTACCAGAAAGAGCCTGGAATAGAAACCTTGCCCCTTTTCCTCTTCTGGTACTGGCTGAATAGTCCCCATGTTTAAGAGGGAAAATACTTGTTTTTGAGACTCTACCCACTGGTTCAGGGGCAGATCTGGCCACCCGTTTGGTGTTGGCAATGTGTGGAAATGAAATCTGTATCCCTGGGAAACTATATTTAAAACCCATTTGTCCTGGGTTATGAGTTCTCAGTTCTTTGCATGAAGAGCAATCTTTCCCCCCAAAGGGGTGGCTGAAAGGTAAGTGCTTGGTAACTTTAAAAGGAAGTCATTGAGACTGTTTACCATAGGGGGGGTGTCTTGTTATTTCCAGATTTGGAAGTGGAGGCCCCCCACTGCTTAGTTCTGAGAGTCCCCTGGGACTGAAACCTGGTGCTTTTGGTGTGTCTGGGTTTGGCTTGAGAGGATCTGGAAGGAGCTGGAAAAGACCAATTCTTAGTAGGCCAGTGCCTACTACATCTTGGAGGTTGCACTTGTAAGAAACCTTTCAAAGTTTGCATAGATTTAGATTTATCTTCCATCTTGTTTAGAACTTCTTCAGCCTTATTGCCAAACAGACGTTCCTGATTTAAAGGAGCATCCAACAATTACGCTTTAACGTGATCAGGCAAAGATTGCTCCTTAAGCCAAGCATGCCTTCTGAGCACAGACCCAGTAACAGCAGCCCTGCAGGGGGCCTCTAAAGAATCAAAACCACATTGCAAAGCATGTTTTCCAACTTGTTCAGCAGAAGGCAATAAATCCTGTAAAACTTTATTTTCCACACAGTCAGGAATCAACATAATTTTCTGTTTAAGCAATCCAATAATATGCTGTTGATATTTTAACATATGAAATTGGCAGTTTAAAGCCCTGATTGCCAAGGTTGCAGAAGTATAAACCTTCTTACCCCATCTATCCAGCACCCTGGAGTCTCTATCAGAAGGGGTAGGATTTTTAGCAGTAGAAGCCTTAATGCCCTTGGGCCCCTGAGAAATGATTTCTGGATCTGCAACAGGATTTTTGAAAAGGAACTTGCGGGACTCAGGAACCCTGTAGTATCTGTCAGGTTTACTAGGAGCCAGAGACAGGGAATCAGGGGCCATACTGGATTCCAAAAACATATCATCAAACATGTCTAGTGCAGGAGGTATAGCCAAGGGCCTATGTTGAGGTAGAAGGAGGAAATTCCTAAGCCTCTTTTTTGAATCAAAAAATTCCTGACTTTCCCAGTGGAAATGCTCCCTTAAGGTATGTAAAGTTTCCCCAAAAGAAAAATCTTCAGGAGGGGAAGCAGAGGGAATGGAATCCTCTGCATCAGAATCCTCATAAGTAGGTATGGACAAATCAAGGTCATTAGAAGAAACAGAAACCTGATCAGAAGAATCATAATCAAGCTCATCCCTAGGCCTCTTGGGGGGGGGGGGTTAACTACCCCTGATTAGAGTAATTAGATCTTCAGCCAATTTGACAATTTGTTTTTTAGGCATAGGGGCCTGAACATGTGGCCTGGGTGTCGGTTTTTTAGACATAGATAGAGATTTAGGCCTTAGTAATGAAGGTGGAGTTGATTTAATATGCAAGTCCATAGGCCTGACTACACCTTCAGAAGCCGGTGCCTGCACAGCGGCTCTGGACCCATCCAAGGTAGAGACATCCACAGGTTCCATAGGTGAAGCCTCTTGCGGCATACCGGACTCCAAATGGGTCTCAGAAGAGGCCTGCGAATCAGAAGTAGCGGGTATCAGGGGCTGCGAAAGTGCCTCACTGAGTACCGGCGAACTGGCGACTGGCTTAGGAGAAGAGTCATCGGCAGTTCTGGACCTCGGCGGCCTGTCTCTGTCTTTATCTTTGCGTTTTTTCAGAATCCCAGTAGTCGGATGACTAACCGGCGACATTTCTGGATAATTAAACAGAGAACCGAAATATTTAGAGGCAAAAATGTACCGACGACAGATAGTGCACTGATTAAATAAAGCACAAAACCGACAGCAAGGTACGTCGTGGTCAGAGCCTGGGCAAGGAATACAGTATGAATGAAAATCTTTGTGAGGTATTTGCTTTCCACAAGTAATGCAATTATTAACTTTTACTAACATTGGTAAGGAGCAAGAAAAAGTTTCCCCAATGGGGTACGCAGCTTTACGTTGAAGACTTCAGTTATGAAACTTGAAAACGAAAATTTCAGGAGTCGGCCGACCGGCACTTGCGAACTGCTTCTGCTTCTGGCACCGCACAGCAAGAAAGAGTGACGTAATTGCATCGGATACATGTTTTATACCCCTGATGACCTGACGTCATGGAAGAAGGGACAGCAACCGACGCAGGACCCAAGACTTTGTTAATCAGACCAGCTGAGGGCAACCTGCCAGCAGATTACCCAAATATAATGACTGTAACATCCACAGTTATTTCATGATTTAACAAGGGGGAAAAATTACTTTTTCACACAGGCCCATGTAGATTTAGATATATTTTTTTTCCTTAATAAATAAAATCATCACTTAAAAATTGCATTTTGTGTTTGCTTGGGTTATCTTTGTCTAATATTAAAATTTGTTTGCTGATCTGAAACATTTAACTGACAAACATGCAAACACATAAGAAATCAGGAAGGGGGCAAATACTTTTTTATTGCACTGTAGGTAAAATAATCTCCAAAATTTGGACCAAACCCAGTTTGGATTCGTTAAGGGAAGATCGTATCTGTTAAACATGGTTGATTTCTTCGAAAGAGTCTCTAAGGGTGTACCACCTATCTTGACCTAGCAAAGGCATTTGACACAGTTCCCCTACATTACCAAATGGGTAGCCAACTGGCTCATTGACAGGACACTGTCAAAGTGGGTGACTTCACCTGTAGCAAAAGACCAGTCACCAGTGGCATACCACAGAGTTCTGTGCTGGTCCCCTTACTGTTCAGAATTTGTTTCTCAGAAGTCCAGGCAAACTTGGACATTCTGTGGCTAACCAGGTTCGCTGATGATTGCAAAGTGGGAGCAATCACGGAGTCCTCCAATGAAATTAATATACTATAGACAGGGTTAGCACAGACAAAAATTGGTGCCAAAGCCAAGGATTAAAGCTAAATGCAAAAAGCATCATTATTCATTTTGGGAAAACTGGCACTGCTGATTATTAGATTACAGACAGCACCCCGTAAGTACTGACCCAATGGTACATGACTTGGAAACTCAGGTTGATAGCAAACTTTTAATTATGTACTTACCATAACTTCGGATGTATGGGATCCATCTCGCCTACATTCATAACTGACGGGTTCGGAGCCGATCCATCGGCTCCGACTCGGCCACTATATAGTAGAACGAAGTCTCTAATTGGCTGGGCTACCCCTTATCCCAGAAAGCACCACGCCTGCTTCCCCAGATCTTGTTTGTTCGCTTTCATACCTACATCCAGACACAGAAACATACCAACAACTGTAACAAACTAAAGTCCTTCAAGAGAAAAACTCAGTAAGTAGCAACATTCCCTCTAAATCCAATGGGAAGAGGGAAGGAGGGAGATATGAATGTAGGCGAGATGGATCCCATACATCCGAAGTTATGGTAAGTACATAACTAAAAGATGTAATAGGATCCTATCTCGCCTACATTCATAACTGATGGGACAGCATCCCTAGCACCTAAATCCCGGGTGGCTCACTGGAAAACACTCCTGAGAACTGTGGAACCAAAGGAAGCTCTACCTCGAGAAGCCACATCTGTCTTGTAATGAGAAATGAAGGTGTGTGGAGAAGTCCAGGTAGCGGCCGCACAGATATCATCTATCGATAACTTGGAGTGAAATGCTACAGAAGTAGCCATTGCCCTGGTAGAATGAGCCTTGACTGGGAAAGGTAGCTCTTTGCCGGACCGTGAATAAATGAAGGAGATGCAATCTTTAATCCATTTGGCTATGGTGGTTTTAGCCACCGGTTGACCCAACCTATTTTCCGCAAAGGACACAAACAGCTGATCTGACTTTCGTGTCTGATTGGTCCTACTTAAATAAAAATGCAGTTGTCTGTGAACATCCAACTGATGGAAAATATATTCTGCGCTATTGGAGAATTTGGGAAAAAACACAGGGAGCTCCAAGAATTGTTGAATGCATAAGGGGGATGCTACCTTGGACAAGAAAGAGGGATTTAACTTGAGGGACACTCTGTCTTTGTGAAAGGTCAAATAAGGAGGATTAGAACAGAGAGCCTGAAGCTCTGAGACCCGCTTGGCAGAGGTTATTGCCACCAAAAAGGCGGTTTTCCAAGATAGAAATTTTATATCACAAGTAGCTGCTGGTTCAAAGGCGGGCAGTTAAAGAAGCTAGAACCATATTCAGGTCCCAAGGGGCACAGGATGGGCTATTGGGGCAAGGAGCCACGCTCCTTTAAGGAAAGATTTGCAAAGCCTGTTTGCCATTAAGGAAGGCTCAAAGGAGACATGAAAATTAGAGATAGCCGCCAGTTGGACTTTAATTGTGGAAACTGAAGAGCCCAAATAAAACAAAGAAGCCAAAAATTCTAAAACCTGAGGTACTGGGGCGGTAAGGGGATCTATACCTCGTTGCTGGGCCCAAAGAGCAGACCTCTTCCACTTGCTGGAATACAGTTTAATAGTGGAAGGTTTGTGAGAAGAGGACAAAATGTGGATGACGTCTGGAGAAAAAGTTATCTCTGACTAAGGTTGGAAGTGGAGTAACCAAGCGGCCAACCTCAAGGACATGAGGGATGGGTGAGACTGTCCCGACTGATGAGTCAACAGGTCGGGCACCAGGTCCAGAAACCATGGGCCCTCCACCGCATACCTCAGAAGGAAGGGGAACCAAACCTGACGAGGCCAGTGTGGAGCGATCAAAATCATGTCGCTTCCTAGATAAATCGCCTTCTGTATCACCTTCGGAAGAAGGGGAACCGGAGGGAAGGCGTAAAGTAGACCGGGGTGCCAACTGTGAGCTACAGCATCCCTGGGAATCTGCCCCTGAGAGGGAGTCAGAGTGAAGAACTCCCTGCATTTCGCATTGTGAGGGCTGGCGAACAAGTCGCAACAAGGGAGGCCCCACTTGGTGAAGATGTTTGCAGCCACCCTGTCGTTGAGGGACCACTCGTGGGGCAACAGGAGAGTCCTGCTCAGCCTGTCTGCAATCACAATGGATTTCCCCGGAATGTGCGTTGCCACTAGGAAACGCTGGGTAGAAATTGCCCAATGCCACACTCTCATGGCCTCTCGGCAAAGAGGGTAGGACCTGGTTCCGCCTTGCTTGTTTATGTACCAGACTACCGACATGTTGTCGGATAGGATTGCAATAGTACCCCGGGGGAGTGCATGATGAAGTGCTTGCAACACCAGTAGCACCGCTCTCATTTCCAGGATATTGATATGTAAGTGCGTTTCGTGAGCCTGCCACGTGCCTTGGACACACCTGTCCAGATAATGACCCCCCCCCACCCTATCTGGGAGGCGTCCATGGTCACCGTGGCGACGGGAGGCTGAAGGGCAAAGGGTCACCCCTGGTCCAGGTTGGACCGAAGCAGCCACCAACGTAGGTCCCGACAGCAAATTTCGGTAATCTGGACCAAATGGTTCAAGGGACGTTCCTGAAAGGACCATTGAACCGACAGTAGCCATTGCAGCACCCGCATGTGCAGCCTGGCTAAGGGGACTAGAAGAATAGTCGAGGCCATCGTGCCCAATAACTGCAGAATCAGTCTGGCCTGAACTCATGATCTGGGTAACAAGGTTTGAACCCGAGACTGCAGGATCTGAATTCTTTCTACTGGCAAGAATGCCCGCATTCTTCTTGTGTCTAACTCTGTGCCTATAAAGGTAATACGCCGAGACGGCGGCAGCACAGATTTTCCCCAATTGAACGTGATTCCTAGTGAATGACCCAAACTGACTGTGGTCATAAGCGCCCGAATTAATAGATGCTTGGAGGGGGCAGTAAGAAGCCAGTCGTCTAGAGAGGGAAACACTTGGAATCCTAGACTTCTCAAGTGAGCTGTCACTACTGCCAGACACTTGGTGAACACCCTGGGGGCTGTGCTGAGACCAAAGGGCAGTGCTCAGAACTGGAAATGACTGGTTCCCAGGCGGAAGCGTAAATGACTCCTGGACTCTTGACTTATCAGAATGTGATAGTAAGCGTCCTTGAGGTCTATGGAGCAAATCCAGACATCCTTCTCCAATAACGGGAGAATGGACTGAAGGGTGACCATTCAGAATTTGGATTTTTTTACAAAGCGAT
This sequence comes from Protopterus annectens, assembly GCF_019279795.1. Taxonomy (NCBI): domain Eukaryota; kingdom Metazoa; phylum Chordata; order Ceratodontiformes; family Protopteridae; genus Protopterus; species Protopterus annectens. The sequence goes on along the minus strand of NC_056743.1, from coordinate 1,912,459,381 downwards.
TCAATGATCTGAGGTCCAAAATGGGCCTTAAGTCCCCTGTCTTTTTTGGCACCAAAAATAGTCTTGAGTAAGTTCCTGATCCGATCTGGTCAGCGGGGACAGGCTGGATGACTCCTTTTCTTAGCAGCTTTGAAACCTCGACCGCTGCTTGATCCCGCTGACTGGGTGGCACATCAGGGATTTTCCTGATAGGAAGAGGGGGGATCTTGATGAAAGGGATGAGATAGCCTCCGGTTATGGTTCGGAGCACCCACTGATCCTTGGTGATAGATTCCCAAGCCTGTGGGTGTTCCGCAAAACGACCCCCGACTGGCTCCGGAGATGCGCAGTCGGGCCACGTCTCAGGGACGGGGAGCGTAGGATGGACCACGAAAGGAATCGAGGTCTCCCGAGTTACGGGGGCCTCTGCCGCCTCTGGGGCGGCGTCTTCTTGAATCCCCCCCCCTGCCTCTAGAGGGGGGATCACTCGGTGGAGTAGGAAAAGACGTTTGAGATTTCCTGAACCACATTTTCCCTCCTCTCTGGGCCTTGGGGTAAGGTCTAGAGGGAGCGGAAAAACGAGCCCCCACGGCAGTCAAGGTCTTGCCCTCCTGCTCGCACCGAATCAGTGTGTCCTTCACCTTGGGTCCAAACAGGGAGGACCCATCAAAGGGGGCATCGGTGAAGGAAGACTTAAAAGCCTCCGCAAAGGGACACAAGCGTAACCAGGCATGTCTTCTAAGAGCCACACCTGTTCCCACTGCTCTACTCGCCCCTTCGGCCGCATATGAGATGAGCCTCATGGACGAGTTGACTATCAAAGATAGGGTAGTCATCTGGGCGCCAACAGTTTGGGCTAATGCCTCAGGAAGATTACCCGTAAGAGACTCACCTAACTCTTTGAGGAGGTCCCTTTGGAGCCTGGTAAAATGACAAAGGTAATTCAGCGACCGTAGGGTAAAGGCCGCTGAAGAAAGGGTACGCTTCCCGTACCTATCCATGCTCCTGGAATCCTTATTAGGAGGGGGAATAGACATTGAAGCCTCTGCCACGTCTTGCTGAGTGGCAGATGCCACCACTATCGCATCTACTGCAACTCCTTTAGTCAAAAATTCCTTTTGAGGAGGGGCTGAGAGGAACTTGTTAGGCCTGGCGGGCACCGGTTCCACAGAGTCAGGGTGTTCCCACACCCTTCGAGAAACTAAATCTAGTAATTCATCGAAGGGTGGACACACCCAGGAGGCGGAGGGCTGGGCCCCAAAAGCCTTGAGGAAGACTGACTCCTCCGCGGAAGGGGTTTTGGACTGCCAATCGCCTCTCTGTCTCAGGATCTCGAGGATATCCGAGAATGAGACGTCATCCGAGGACGATTTTGGGGACCCCTCCGCATCATCGAGGTCAGTATCTGATGTGATAGACTCATCCTGGGAGTCAATGTGCTTCCTCTTGCACAATTTTTTTTTCTTGGAGGTTCATCTGAAGCGGATTCAGAAGGACCTCCCTGGAGAAGGGAACCCCCCAAGGGGGTATCCTCAGGCCCTGGGGCCCCACTGTCGTGGGAATGAAGCACACCAGAAGCACCAGTTCCCAAGTCTAGGGACGGTGAGGTAGAGACTTGCTGAGCCGGCAAGAACATGGCCAGCGCACTCCTCATGGCCTCAAAAGCAGGACCTCCAGACTCTACGGAGGACACCGGCTGAGAGACCACGACGGTACCGGGAATCCCTGCGGCCAACGCTCCGAGGGGAAGACTAAGCACTGAAGCTACCAGTTCCAAAGTGTTCCCCTCGGCCCCGACCGAGGAAGTCCCGGTACAGAACTCTGTTGCCGAGGACAGGGTAGGAATGATGGTCGGAACAGAGAAGCTCCGAGGGAGTCTCGGTTCCGACTGGACAGCTCTGCTCCGCTCTACTGTCACCGACTCCAACGGTTCTGAGGAGGTTGGAGGAGGAATCGGATGTGAAGTGGGGACCGGCTCCGGAGCCGAGTGGGCTGGAGCCGAGACCATTTTAGCAAAAAATGGGGACTGGAAAAGCCTCTGGATAACTCTGTCCAAATCCGAGTCTGACAACCTGGAGGATTTAGAGGAAATAGATGGCCGAGACGACTTCTCTCTCGGCTCCGATAGACCAGGGGACCGGCTCCGAAACGGCTCCAACACCATCAGCACCGGATCCGGAACCATATGAATAAGCATCGGCGCCGAAAGGGAATTCGGGGCCGGGGGGGGGGTCTGAGCTGCACACCTCCAACGGCTCCGAGATCAAAGGAGCCGAAGCAGGTGATTCGTCTCTCGATCCCCCAACCTGTGGCTCCGACACCAATGGAGCCGAGGAAAGAGGTATCGAAGCAGACCCTTCCACCCGAGGCTCCGAAGCCATTGGAGCCGAGGAAGAAGAGGTCGACCTATGCTTCTTGGAAGTCGGTTCTGACGAACTGGTCGGAGCAGACGACCTTTTCTTTTTAGAAGCTGGAGAGGAAGGAGAAGCCAAAGCTTCTTCAAAGGAGGGCTTAATAAGGCCCTTAAGGATCAATTTATTTTTACGTTCTTGAAGGACCCTAGAGGAAAAAGCATGACAAACACTACATGTTTCCTGCAAATGTTTCGGTCCTAAACAATAAACGCAAACAGCATGGCTATCAGTAATAGACATTTTGTAGTTGCACTTGGTGCACTTTTTAAAACCAGACTTCTGCTCTTTTGACATCCTATCACACAACTATTTTTCACCACAAAAGAAACCTTAAAGTAGGGCACGAGCCCTTGACTCAAAAATGGGACTGGCCCGAGATACAGAACACAAAACGGGCAGAAGCCCTCTAACTAAAACGGATTTAGCCCGATAAAGCAGGAAGGAATAGTCGAGGCCAAACAGTAGGGTGAAAAACAAACCTAAAAATAGGCAAAAATCAACACATTGAATCACAAATAAGGGCAAGGGCCCTCTAACTTAAACGGGCCTTGCCCGGTGAATAGAGAAAATACCAATCACACTGAAAAAGGTTCACACACACACGTAAAGCTGTTAAAACAGCTGTTTGTTAAATTAGTGAAGAAAACCCTAGGTCAAAAGACCAAAAAGTAACAAAAAAACACTTAGCTACAGCCAAGTTGAGACCACGTCTAGCTTGAAAAGCGGCAATCGAGATCTGGGGAAGCAGGCGTGGTGCATTCTGGGATAAGGGGTAGCCCAGCCAATTAGAGACTTCGTTCTACTATATAATGGCCGAGTCGGAGCCGATGGATCGGCTCCGAACCCATCAGTTATGAAAGTAGGCGAGATAGGATCCCATTACATCTGAACTTTAACCATCACGTATCCACAGTAGTAAGGAAATCCTCCTATGTGGCACATGTGATAAGTAAAAGCATCACATCTAGATCTAAGGATGTTACAGTTGTATTACACTCAGCCCTCATCAGACCAATAATTGAGTACAATGCTCCCTTTTGGCATGTACCTTGCCAGAAACCTGCAACACCTGGAAAGATCACAGAGGTTTCTCACCAAGAAATTACAGGGTACACTATGCAGAAATACTGAAAATCCTGTCACTGTATTCTGTCTTTTACAGACTCCTAAGGGGTGACTTGTGCCTGGCTTACAGGGCAGTCTTTGACCTGGCCCTGATGGAAATGCTACACATTTGTAAATCAAATTGTATGAGGGTCATTCACTCCAGGGATCTTAACCTAGCCTCTGACACGAAAAGGTCATGCTGGAGAGAGATACAGCACCCAGAGACTGCCACTTCCCTGGAACAAGCTTCCAATTCACGTCGAGCAGGACACCTCCCTGACCCTCTTCAAACGCAGCCTAGATCAATGGATGGGTGCCACCCCAGGAGTGAATTTGCAGTCACCCCATGTCCCTCCTGGACAGAGCCAATTTACGTCATGCAGAGCACCTCCCTGACCCTCTTCAAACGCAGCCTAGATCAATGGACGGGTGCCACCCCAGGAGTGAATCTGCGGTCACCCATGTCCCTCCTGGACAGAAGAAGTCACTATTAACTACCATAGATCTTTACCTCTCCAAACTTCACTCACCTAACTACAGACAATTGGGGAAACTCAGGATAAATATGGCTAGGCTTGTAAGGGCTCTAGGACCGTTAGCCTAGCAACCATCTATGAACTATGATACGAAGAGTCCTGCAAACAGAATTCACAGAGATTCCTCCAGCCTTAACACAGATGTACAACACGGAAGTGAAACTTGTAAGGCTCTAACCACAACTGTCAAGATACGTAGAAAATGCACCCAAGTGTTTTTATTCTTGCTTGATTTTTCCTTGCTAATGTTTCTATGGGAAAAATTTGGATAGAATTCACTGCATGGCTGATATCTCCCTACAGCATGAGGACAAGCCCCAGGTAGCTTGGCAAAGTTGTGAAAACCAGAGGGAGGAAAAGCAAACAGTATGAGAACTGAAAATGAGGGAGTAGATTTAACTCACTGCAGCCGGACTGATGCCTCCAGGTGCTTCTGCAGTTACATCCTACCAACTCCTCTAGGTGTCAGGTATTGCTTGTTCATATTTGCATCAATAATTCCAAAACCATGCCATGTACAAGTTTTTAAAAGATTTCATCTTAAAGTTTACATAACAGCAAACACAACTGTATTGATATTTGACCTCTGAGTAGTGCAGGTAAAGAGATATCAACTGTTATTTGTATAATTATTTATGTTGTCATAGATTTCATGTTTTTCGAAATTTCTCAACAACCAAGTGGCAAAGACAGACCTGCTTAGCTTCATATAAAAGATCTCAGCTGGATGAACAAAATGCTGATGACAGTATTGCTGAGATATTGTAAGTTGTTTACAAAATATTACAAAAAAAGAAGTTATGTCTTACCATAATGTTCCATTTGTGTTGTTAATCTTCTTCCATTCATCACTGATGGGTTCAGTTCCGAGCCCCTCGGAACCGTGTCGGCCTAATACTAAGCTCGCATACACCAAAAACTCTTGAGCTAAGCTGCTATCCACAATGCCCTTCTCCCTATTACCTCTGATGGAGTTTGTGGGGGACGGAGGGTGGGATGTGATGAATGACAGAAGATTAACAACACAGATGGAACGTTACGGTAAGATGTAACTTCAACAACACAGACGGAACGTTACGGTAAGACATAACTTCTTCATCTGATGTTGTTAATCTTCTTCCCATTCATAATTGACAGGACAGAACCCCAAACTACCTGAGAAACCTGGGTGGCCCTTATGGAAGAACATTCCTGAACACCATCGAGCCAAAGGCCGCTCTTCCCCTGGAGACCATATCCAACTTGTAATGTTTGATGAAAGTGTGAGGTTTAGTCCAAATAGCTGCTGCGCAAATGTCGTCTATAGATGCTCGGGAGTGAAAAGCTACAGAGGTTGCTATAGCTCTAGTGGAATGTGCTTTGATATTGTGAGGTTTAGGCTCATTTGTATGACAGTATGACAAGAAATACAGTCTCTGAGCCACTTTGATAAAGTGAATTTTGGCACAGCATATTCCATTTTTAGACCAGAGAAGGAAATGAAAAGTTGGTCTGTCTTGAGGATAGATTTAGTCCTAAGTAAAAACTTAGCTGTCTATGCACGTCCAATGAGTGTAGGCAGTATTCATGTCCAAGGACTGCAGGCAGTATTCATGTCCAATGAGTGTAGGCAGTATTCACGTCCAAGGAGCGCAGGCAGTATTCACGTCCAAGGAGCACAGGCAGTATTCACGTCCAAGGAGCACAGGCAGTATTCACGTCCAAGGAGCACAGGCAGTATTCACGTCCAAGGAGCACAGGCAGTATTCACGTCCAAGGAGCACAGGCAGTATTCACGTCCAAGGAGCACAGGCAGTATTCACGTCCAAGGAGCACAGGCAGTATTCACGTCCAAGGAGCACAGGCAGTATTCACGTCCAAGGAGCACAGGCAGTATTCACGTCCAAGGAGCACAGGCAGTATTCACGTCCAAGGAGCACAGGCAGTATTCACGTCCAAGGAGCACAGGCAGTATTCACGTCCAAGGAGCGCAGACAGTATTCCCATCCAAAGAGCGCAGACAGTATTCACGTCTAAGGAGCGCAGGCAGTATTCACATCCAAGGAGCACAGACAGTATTCCCCTTTACTGGAATGGTTTGGGAAAAACACTGGGAGCTCGATGGATTGGTTCATAGAAAAATCAGAAATCACTTTGGGGAGAAAAAAATGTATTAGTACATAGCGATACTCTTGTCTTAATGAAATATTAAGTACGGTCTTTTGATGCATAAGGCCTGTAATTCTGAGATCTGTCTAGCTGAAGTGACAGCTACCAAAAATAGAGATTTCCATGATAGAAATTTGAGATCACATTTTGCAGCAGGCTCAGCAATACTAGGGAGAGATTCCACGTCTCTAATGAATGCCTAACTGAAGGTATGCTGTGAAACACTCCTTTGAGAAAGGTTTTGCATAGGCATGGACATAAGTGGAGTGCCTTCTGATCCATTATGAAAATTGGAAATAGCTGCTAATGGACTCGTGTGGTAGAAGCTGATGCTCCATTTTCAAAGAACTCAGATAGGTACTAAAGTATAACAGAGACCGGAGCTGAGAAGGGATCTAGCATACATTCTTTAGATCAAAGAGCAAACCTTTTCCATTTATCTCTGTAAAGTTTTCTAGTGGATGGCTTATGAATGGTCAGAATTATATCACGAACAGGTGAGAAAAGGTTTTCCTGCCTGGTGACTAACGGAAGTGGAGAAACCAAGCTGTCAGCTTGACAGTGGACAGATTCGGGAGAGTCAACTCTTGCGGGTGACAAATTTTAAGTCTGGACGACTGCCCAGAGTCCATGGAGGCTGTAAGAGGTGAGGCCAGAGGAAGGGGAACCACACTTGACGAGGCCAGAATGGGGCAATGAGGATCACCTTGCATCTCAACTGAGTTGCTTTCTTTAAAAATAGAGGTATCGAGGGAACTGGTGGATAAGCATAGAGGAGACCTGTGGGCCAACTGTGAGTCAGACTGTCTCTCAGGGACTCCCCCTCTGTGGGAAAGAGGGCAAAAAAGCTGCTACATTTGTTGTTTGAAGGGGAGGGGAAAAGATCGCAGCAAGGCTGGCCCCAACGGCTGCAAATTTCTGCTGTCATTTTGGGATTGAGAGACCACTCGTGTGGAAGGAGAATGGATCTGCTCAGCCTGTCCCTAATCAAGTTGCAACTCCCAGGGATGTGCATTGCTATAAGAAAGCGGTCAGAAGCTATTGCCCAGTGCCATTCTCATGGCCTCTCGACACAGGGGGTAGGATTTGGTTCCTCCTTGTTTATGTATCAGACTACTGACATATTGTCTGACTGAATCACAATTGTTCCAGATGGAAGGAGAGGATGTAATGCCTGCAACGCTAACAGCACTTATCAACTCCAGAACACTGATATGCAGGTTGGCCTCTAAGCTTGACCACGTGCCTTGGACTTTCTTTCCTTGAAAATGGTCCCCCCACCCTATCAGGGAAGCATCCATGGTCATAGTGGCATTGGGTTGAGGAGTCTGAAAAGGGCGACACCAAAGTTCTGTGTCTGGCCTCATCCACCAGAGAAGATCTTGCTTGCAAGAGTTGGTTATGAGAATCTGTGAGTTTAGGGGGTGAAGATTTGCCAACCACTGGGACAATAGGAGCCATTGTAACAGTCTCATGTGTAACCTTGCCAGAGGAACTATCGAAATGGCTGCAGCCATGGACCCAGAGCCTGGAGAGATTTGCCAAGCACTGGGACAATAGGAGCCATTGTAACAGGTTCATGTGTAACTATCGAAATGGCTGCAGCCGTGGGCCCCAGAGCCTGGAGAGATTTGCCAAGCACTGGGACAATAGGAGCCATTGTAACAGGTTCATGTGTAACTATCGAAATGGCTGCAGCCATGGACCCCACAGCCTGGAGAATTTCCCTTGCTGACACAATTCTTTGACAGAGTATCACACGTACTTGCAATCTTAATCTCTAAAGCCTCTGAGCTGTTAGAGATACCAGGCATGTTTGAGTATCGAAAACTGCCCCTATAAATTCCAGCTGCTGGGTAGGTTGTAAGTTGGATTTCTTCCAATGTGCAGTGATGCCTAGGGACTCTGCTAGTGAAAGTGTGTAATGGAGGGCCATGGTCAAAAGATGCTTGGTGAGAGTGGAAAGGAGCCAATCATATAAATGTGGAAACACCTGAATCATTGAAGTCTCAGATGAGCTGTCACCACTGCTAGACATTTCATGAACATTCTGGGGGCCGTCGAGAGACCGAATGGCAAGGCTCAGAAAGTACAGTTGTGTACACTTACCATAAATGTAGATGTCTGAGTGTATTCACTGTTGCAGTCATTGCATTTGGGTAATCTGCTGGCAGGTTGCCCTCAGTCAGCCTGAATTCCAAAGTCTTGGGTCCTGCGTCAGTTGCTGTCTCTTCTTCCATCAGGTTGTCAGGGGTATAAAACAGGCAGCAGACGCCATTTTCAGATGTCAGGTGCCCCTCAAATGGGGAGCAAAAAAAAAAAAAAATTATATATATATATATATATATATATATATATATATATATATATATCTACATATATATATATATACAACAACATAAACTTTACCTTCATCTAAAAGCAAATACACGAAAAAGGCTGTAGAATTGAAGGAAGACAGAAAACCCCAGAATAAAAGGGGGATGGCGGACGGGTAACCTGGACTGCAACAGTGAATACACTCGAACATCTACATTTATGGTAAGTGTACACAACTGTACTATGTTCTTTGTATTAAACTGTTGCAGTCATTACATTTGGGTAGAATCCCAAAGCTATGGATGGGAGGCTGGAGCTAAACAGCATTAGGGGCGGCTATAAGGCCCTGCAGAACTGCAGTGGCAAAGCCTGCCCTGGACTTGGAGAAGAGAGGCAAATGATAATGCTTTGCAAAAGTATGAACAGAACTCCAAGTAGCAGCTTCTAGAATGTCTTTGGTTGGTACCCCTCTAAGAAACGCTGTTGATGTAGCTGCAGCCCTGGTGGAATGAAACCTAATGCCCTTGGGCACCGGTTTACCATGATGTAAATAGCAGAAACAAATGCAGTGGCTTATCTACTTTGAAATAGTCTGCTTTGAAATAGCCTTTCCCTCTGATCCTGCAGCAAATGCCACCAGTAGCTGCTCAGTTTTTCTTAGAGCTTTAGTCCTGCTCAAGTAGAATCTTAGTTGTCTGTGTACGTCCAAGGAATGTAGAATCCGCTCCCCCTTGTTCTGCAGATTTGGATAAAAAGTTGGCAGATGAATAATTTTGGTTAAGAGCCACAATGGAAATCACCTTAGGCATAAAGGAAGGATTGGTCCTGAGGGACACCCTGTCTGGGTAAAATATGATAAAATGCTCCACAACCATGTGGGCCTGTAGTTCTGAGACCCTTCTTACTGAAGTAATTGCCAGGAGCAAAGCTGTTTTCCGTGATAAAAACTTTATATCTGCAGTAGCAGCTGGTTCAAATGGAGGCAGGGTGAGCTTTTCCAACACAAAATTGAGGTCCCATGCATGAATTGGTGATCTTCTGGGAGGCCTTACATTTTTGGCCCCTCTAAGATAGTGTTATAGCAAAGTGTGAGAAAAGATCGGTGGCTCTGTGTTGTAATGAGCCGAGATAGCAGAGGCATGGATTTTTATTGATGAAAAATATAGGCCTTTGTCAAGCATCTCAGTCAAGTATTGTAAAATCTGAGGAATTTTTGGCTCTGCTGTGTCAGTTCCTTGTGCTTGGTTCCAAGCACAGAATCTCTTCCATTTATCAGCATAAGATTTTCTAGCACTAGGCATCCTGGCTTCCAAAATGACATCCATCACAGACTTACTGAGAGGTGTTGTTTGAATAACTACATGATCAGCCATGCTGCCAGGTTCAGTGTTTGGAGCTGATTGTGCAGGATATGATTGTTCTGCTTAGACAGTAAGTGAGGTATTTGAGGCAAATACCAAGCTGGGAATTGAGACATATTCCTTAGGATTGGATACCAGTGTTGGCGGGGCCAGTCTGGGGCAATTAGTATAATTTTTGTTTTTTCTTGTCTGACCTTTAGTAGGACCTTGGGAAGAACAGGCAGAGGAGGAAAGGCGTAAACTGATACGTTTTTTCCAACTGAAGGATAAGGCATCAACTTTCCATGCTTGTCTGTGATAAGTCCTTGTGCAGAATTTGTCCTGTTGATAATTCCAAGGAGAGGCAAATAGGTCTATGTCCAGGCTCCCCCATTTCTTTGTTATCATGCTGAAGACTTGTGGATCCAGTTTCCACTCATGAGGGTCCATAAGGTTTCTGCTTAAGATGTCTGCCAGAGTATTTTGCTTTCCTGGCAGGAATTGAGCTTGAAGATGTACTTGGCAAGTCAAGGTTGTCTCACAATGCCATGGCTAGTCTGCAAAGGGGGTATGAGTGCGTGCCCCCCCTGCTTGTTTATGTTCCACATAACCGTGGTGTTGTCCGTCTTTATCAGTAGTTGTCCTGGATAAATTAAGTCCTTGAAGGCTGTCAGGGCATTTTGAACAGCTAACATCTCTTCTTGTTGATATGCAGATGCATTTGTTTTGGGGTCCATATGCCCTTAATGCATCTTCCTGCCAGGTGGGCCCCCATGCATAGTCTGATGCGTCTGTAGTTAAGGTTTGGCAGGCAGGGGGTAGAGTGAAGGACTGTCCCATGTTTTGGTGACATGCCTCTGCCCACCAAAGAAACTCCTGTTGTAGGCAGGGAATTAGAGGAATCATTGTTTCCAGACTGTGACAATGTTGACTCCATAAACCTTTTAGGTACCACTGCAGTTTCCTTATATGCAGTCTTGCATATGGAATCAGTAGAATGCAGGATGCCATGAACCCCAAAGCCTGCAGAGTTTGTCTTGCAAATAACTGGGTTTTTGTTGCCATCTGTTTGAAGTAAATAGTCAGTTGTCTGTTTGTCTGGCGTGAGGGAAGCCATCTGGGCAACTGTATTCAAGCTTGCACCTAGGAATGTTACCTTTTGAGAGGGTACCAGTTGTGATTTCTTTTCATTTATTGTGTACCTTAGGCATGTTAGAGGCCTTTTCACAAACGCCAGATGCTGATGAAGAATGTCCTTGTTCTCTGCTTGAATGAGACAGTCGTCCAAGTAAGGCTAGATTTATATACCTCTTTGTCTGCAAAATGCAATTACTGGTGCCCGGCACTTTGTAAAGACCATCGGCGCAGTAGATAAGCCAAAGGGCAGTGCAGAGAATTGGTAATGCATAACGCCAGCCTTGAAACAGAGGTATCTTCTGCACGATTCCCTTATTGGGATATGCAGGTAAGCTTCTTTTAGGTCTAATGTCACCAGCCAAGCGTTCTTGCCCAGCATGGGCAGAAGCTGCTGCAAAGTTAGCATTTGAATTTTGGAATGTCCAGGTATGTGTTCAAAGTTGATAAATCCAGTACTGGGTGCCAGGCCTCGTCTTTTCTGGGTACCAAGAACAGTCTTGAATAAAATCCTTGTCCTTTTTCGTGTTCTGGTACTGGCTGAATGGCCCCCATATCCATGAGGGACATAACCTGTTTCTGTGCCTCTGCCCATTGATTTTTTGGCAGATTTAGCCAACCATTTGGAATTGGCAGAGTGTGGAAGTGGAATCTGTATCCCTGGGATACTATGTTTAATACCCACTTGTCCTGGGTTACTAACTGCCAATTTTGAGTATAAAGTGCTAACTTTTCCCCCTAAGGGTGCTGCCAAAAGATAAGTGCTTGGTGATGGCAGAGGGAAGTCATTGAGACTGTTTACTGTAGGGTTGTGCTTTATTTCCTCCAGATTTGGAGGTAGAGGCACCCCATTGCTTTGACCTGTAAGAATCCTGTGACTGTTATCTATAACATTTAGGGTGCCTGGATTTGCCCCGTGGAGCTCTGTCGGACACAGGAAAGGACCAATTTTTTGTAGGCCAGTGTCTACTGAATCTTGGTGGCTGCACTTGTAAGAAGTCTTTTACAGTTTGCATAGACTTAGCTTTGTCTTCCATTTTCTTTAAAACCTCTTCTGCCTTAATACCAAACAGAGTATCATGCTGTAAAGGTGCATCCAGCAATTTAGCTTTAACACGATCAGGCAAATTTTGCTCTTTTAGCCAGGCATGCCTTCTAATCACAGATCCAGGAGGCCTCTAAGGAATCAAAACCACATTGCATTCCAACTTGTTCTGCTGCATGCAATAATTCCTGCAATTCTTTACTCTCTGCACATTCAGAAATCAACATCATTTTCTGTTTCAGTAATCCCATAACATGCTGTTGATACTTGAGCATATGAAACTGGCAGTTTAAGGCCCTAACTGCCAAGGTCGCAGATGTATAAACCTTCTTTCCCCATCTATCCAGTGCCCTGGAGTCTCCATCAGAGGGGGTAGGATTTTTTGCTGTTGAGGCCTTTACACCTTTTGGACCCTGTGAAATAGTTTCAGGGTCAGCAGCAGGGTTTTTAAATAAAAATTTGTGTGAGTCAGGAACCCTGTAATATCTGTCTGGCTTGCTAGGAGCTGGAGGTAAGGAGTCTGGAGTCAAGCTTGACTCCGAAAACACATCATCCACAATGTCTAAAACATGCGGTATGGCTAAAGGCCTATACTGAGGGAGAAGAAGGAAATCCCTAAGCCTCTTTTTTGACTCTGAGAAATCCTCAGAGTATGCAAGGTTTCTCCAAAGGAATAATCTTCAGGAGGAGATGCAGATGGGATAGATTCCTTTGCATTAGAATCCCCATAGGGTGGAACAGAAAATTCCTGATCAGAAGAAATAGAAACCTGATCTGAAGATTCATAATCAGTGTCTTGCCTAGGCCTCTTATGAGGAGGGGGTTGGGAACCCCTGATCAAGGTAATTAGGTCTTCAGCCATTTTGATCATCTGCTTTTTTGGCATAGAGGCCTGAGCACGTGGCTCATGCGTCGGTTTTTTAGCTTTAAAAGTTGCTTTTGTCTTTGATTTTGAAGCTGGCGTCGGTTTTATATAGAAATGCTGAGGCCTGAAGTCACCCTCAGAAGCCGGTGCCTGCTCAGCGGCTCCGGACCCATCCAAGGGAGAGACATCCGCGGGTACAATACTTTGAGAATCTCGCGGCATGCCAGATTCCACATGGGTCTCGGTAGAGGCCTGCGACTCGAAAGTAGCAGGTATCAGGGGCTGCGAAAGTGCCTCACTGAGTACCGGCAAACCGGCGACTGGCTTAGGAGAAGCTTCGTCGGTTTTGGACCTCGACAGTCTGTCTCTGTCCTTTTCTTTGCGTGTTTTGTGAACTCCGGTAGTCGGATTGTTATCCGATGACATTTCAGGATAGTTAAATCTGTTTCCAAAATATTTAAAGGCAAAGGTATACAGATGCTTAATAGTGCGCAGGTTAAATCTAGCACAAAACCGACAGCTAGGCACGTTATGATCAGGGCCTAGGCAAGGAATACAGTACAAATGGAAATCCTTATGAGGTATTTGCTTCTCACAAGTAATGCAATTATTAACTTTTACTTACATCAGTATGGAGCAAAAAAAAGTTTCCCCAATGGGGTACTTTAGCTCTAGTGAAGACTTCGGTTCTGAAACTCGAATTCAAAAATTTCAGGAGTCGGCCATCTGCTTCTGCTTCGGGCACCGCGCGGCAAGAAAGACTGAAGAAAATGGCATCGGCTGCCTGTTTTATACCCCCTGATCACCTGACGTCATGAAAGAGACAGCAACTGACGCAGGACTAAAGACTTTGGAATTCAGGCCGAATGATGGCAACCTGCCAGCAGATTACCCAAATGTAATGACTGCAACAGTGAAACACGAAGAACATCTTGTAATAATTGGCTCCTAGCTGGAAGCGAAGGAGAATCTTGGAGCGTTTGCCCATTTTGATGTGGTAATACACATCCCAGCGGTCTACTAAGCACATCCAAACATCCTCCCATAAAAATGGGAGAATAGATTGAATAGTGACCATGCAGAATTTGATTTGTACCACTGATTTATTTAAATGGCTGAGATCCAGAATGGGTCTCCAGTCCCCGATCTTTTTTGGCACTAAAAAGAATCTTGAGTAAAACCCAGATCTGTACTGGTCTGGAGGGACTGGTTGGATGACTCTTTTTGACACAGCTTTCTTACCTATAAAGCCGCTTCTTCACTTTGATTGGGTGGAACATCATGAAGGTTTTTTGTAGGTTTTGGATGGGAGGATACAGGGATGTAGTTAATCTCTGGAGATTATTCTCTGCACCCATCAATCATTTGAAATAGAGTGCCAGGCAGTTTGCTGCAGAGAGAAGAGAGTCCCAACTGCTTCCAGAGGAAAGCAATCGGGCAATGCTTCAGGAGTGTTGATAAGACTGCCCAGAGAAGGAATCCCTGGAGTCTTGGTTTTGGGGACCCCCTCTACCCCTAAAGGGGCATCTTTCACCATTGGAACCCCCTCTGCCTCTAGGGGAATCCTCGACCTGTACGTTATGGAAAGGACCTTGAGATTTTTTAAGCCAGATTTTCTCACTCCTCAGGTTCCTGGAAAATGAACGTTGGGGCTTGAAAAAACGTAGGTCAACGGCAGACAAAGTCTTTCTGTCCTGCTCACAGCTGGCCATTGTCTCCTTCACTTTAGAACCAAATAAGAAAGATGGTTCAATAGGGGCATTCAAAAAGGAGGACTTGATGGAGTCCGCGAGGTCACAAATGCGCATTCAGCCATGACACCTCATGACTATGCCTGCACCTGCAGCTCTAGCCACCCCTTTGGTTGCGTGGGAGAGCAGCCTCATGGGCAAATTGGAAATAGCTACAAGAGTGGCAAGTTGACAGACAACCTTGTCCCATGGCCCATCAGAAACTTGACCCACGAGGGCTCCAGAAAATTCGGTAATCAGATCTCTTTGGAGCCTCGTGAAATGTGCCAAATAGTTAAGGACCTGACAGCAAAGGTCACTGAAGCAAAAACTCACTTCCCCAATCTGTCCACAGCCTGGGACTCTCTGTTGAGTGGGTGAACAGTATGACTTTCTTCCGCTAGATCCTTTTTAGTGGCCGCCGCCACCACCA
This sequence comes from Protopterus annectens, assembly GCF_019279795.1. Classification (NCBI taxonomy): domain Eukaryota; kingdom Metazoa; phylum Chordata; order Ceratodontiformes; family Protopteridae; genus Protopterus; species Protopterus annectens. The sequence goes on along the minus strand of NC_056743.1, from coordinate 1,912,444,331 downwards.
TAGCATCAACTGGCAAACCTCTGGATCAGTAAGGATGCTCTTCCGGGGGGGTGGGGGGGGATCTTATCTGGTCTCCGGGGAATGGCCTCAATGGAGTCAGGGTTCTGCCAAGAATGCTGCACAACAAGTTGCATTAACACATCGGCAGGTGGGGTCACCCAAGAGGTAGAAGGCCGGGAGCGAAAAGCCTGCAGTAAGACAGACTCCTCCGAAAAAGGGTTAGAGGGCTTTCAGCCACCCCTGTTTTAATATTTCCAGGATGTTTCCAAAGGAGACATCATCAGGGGGTGACCGTGGGGACCCCTCCCAGTCATCATAGTCCATATCCTCTGTCAAAGACATTTCAGGAGAGTCAATGATCTTCCTCTTGCACACCTTCTTCCGAGGAGTTTCCTCAGTGGGAATATCTGAGGAAGACTCGGAAGGATGGGTACCCCGAACTGGGGTTTCCTGAGGCTTCTTCTCCCGGTGTCCCGGGGGGGGTGGCTCATGGTACTGTAGCTCAGAGGGAGCAGGGTGAAGTTCTGACATCGAAGAAGCACTTCCCGAAGCAAGCACCCTTCTCCATCACCCGGAAAGCAGGCCCACCCAAAGAGGAATGGGAGCCTGGAACCGAAAAGGACAACCTTGGAACCGGGGTCACACCCTGCTCCATCGGGGATGGAGTCTCAAGCAGGATCTGGGCAGGCATTATCCCAGGATCCGAGGACAGAACCGATAAAACACTCGGAACTGTGCTCTGGACCAAGGACTCCACCCCCCCAACAATGAGTCTGAGGAAGGGATGGTTCCAATGGAACTGAAAACTAAAGGGGTGGGCTCAAAGCCTCAGTGACAGTCACTGTCGGCACAGAGGAAGGGGTTCCACAAAGGACAATGGAGCAATGGGCTTCGGAACTGATGGATCCGTAGGGGGAGTATACGTCGGAGTCCTGGGAGAGACAGACCCAAACTCCAAAGGGGGGTGAGTCTTCGCAACATTTGTTATCCCTCTGGTCATCAACAGCTGATCCAACAGGTGCACCACATCAAATTCAGAAAGATTCCTGGTGGAACTCATGGACACTCCTGAAGGGGAGTCAGGTCGGTCCAGAAAGGGGCTGTACATCTGACCTAGGAATGGATCCAATGAAGGGGAGTATCGGGTCCGTGGTGTCTGAGCTAGTGGCACTATAGTCTCTAATTTGGAGACAGGTAGTAAAGGAATCAGTGGAGGAGAATAGGGACTCTGTGCCAAAGAGGCACTCGGAGTTGACGTTATCGGTTCTAAAGGAATTGCATGGGTCGAAACCACTTTCAGTGTGGTAAAAGGCAAAGTTGGTGCCATAGCTGTTGTCGAAGATAAAGTCAGAGCCGTAGCTGAAATGGCAGGCAGGGTCAGTGCCGAGGGTGGCGCTGACATTGAAAATTCAGTAATGTCCATGGCTTCGGTCAATGTGGCAACTGGAGCAGAGCTTGGAACTGTAATAGCAGCAATAGTCGGAGCCGAAGTAGCAATTCTATGCTCGGAGGAAGATTTGTAGGCCTCATGTTTGTGTGACTTGCTCTTATCACCAGCCAGTGAAGAGGGATCAGAATGGGGACGTTTCTTGCCCTTCATTGGAGGGGTTAAGACCTCCGATACAGAAAGGGCCTCTAAGAAAGGAGAAACGTGAAGGCCTTTCAGAATCAATTTATTTTTCCTTTCATTCAACATCCACTAACTAAAACTTTGACAAATCTGGCAAGGAAGTTTAATATAGAGGTGAGAAACACCCAGACAATAAACACAGTCGTCGTGAGAGTCTCTGTTAGGGAGTTTACCATTGCAAGAAGTGCAGTGTTTAAACCCTGAAGTCCCCCTTTTTGTCAGACATTTCCATACACACACAAAAAAGTTAACAAAACTACTAAATAACTAAAAAGGTAAGAAAGGAAGAAGAAAGGGAAAGAAGATACCAAGGATGGTATCAAGCGATACCACAAGGGTAAGGAGAGGGCGTACTAACGATGGTAAAAGAATTACCCAATTGGTAGAGCTAGTTAGATATATTAATAGTAAAGGAGTGAAAAATAAGAAAAAAGTTCAAAAATACACAATTATCAATAAAATATAACACTTAGCTGGAGAGCTCAGTGAAACGCTGCTATATGGCTATGTGGCAAACGAGATCTGAGGTAACAGGGAGAAGGGCATTGTGGGTAGCAGCTTAGCTTGAGAGTTGTTGGTGTACGCGAGCTTGGTATTAGGTCGACACAGTTCTGAGGGGCTCGGAACTGAACCCATCAGTGATGAATGACAAGAAGATTGACATCAGATAAGAATGATGATTAATGAATGCACATTGTAATTAGGTATGTTAATGAGATTAATTACATTGTAATTAGGTATGTTAATGAGATTAATTACATTGTAATTAGGTATGTTAATGAGATTAATTACATTGTAATTATGTATGTTAATGAGATTACACTGTAATTAGGTATGTTAATGAGATTAATTACATTGTAATTACGTATGTTAATGAGATTAATTAGGGTATATAATGCTTTTTTTTCATGGCCACATCATTCTTAAGAAGTCAACTGTAATTTTGACGAAAGCGCTTAATAAGTTTTATATTCCTGGATCTTGTTCACTCTGGTGCTTTCATTAGTTACTTTGTTTGGTTCGTTTTATTGTTTGGAGTTTATGGAGTGGAGCATGCAGAGTGGAGTTGGTGCTAGAAACACTTGTGAGGAACTAACTATTGCTATCAGCAACCTCACGGCCTGATAGGTGTTCTTACCCAGCAACTCACTGGGTTGGGGCACAGACTGAATTGTGCAGCAGGGGATTCTGGCGACACTATTGGCAACACTCAAGATTCCTTTGCCAGTATTCCCCCAGGTCAAGGCAGCCCTAATGCTCAAGAGGGACCAAACGGAAGGGGAGATGGCAGTGGAAGATCATCCGAATCAATTCAACATTCTAAGCAGTTGCGGCAGGCTCAGCAGAACAACGCGCATTACCAGAAAGACGTACATGAATCTTTTAATCTAAACGAGAGGATTACAAAAGAGAACGATGGTCTTTTATGATCAGGCAATCACCAAAACAACCAAGGTACTGTAGAACAAATGTTAAAATGCTTGGAAAAGGACAGCTTAAAACTTAGAAAGTTGCAAATTGAAAATCAATATTTGAGGGAATGTTTAAAAAGGGAATAAGTCCCTAAGGGACTTAGACACTGAAGGTTCCCCAATGGCCTGGTTAATGGGTCCGATTTGCACAGGGATGGCGACTTTATTCAACTGATAAGGTTGTGCATTGCTTGAATTACTCATAAGAGACGATGACAAAAAGTTTATGGTTTTGCAAGACTCTGTTAACAAACTTGACAAATGTATTAAAAAAGATCTGTGTTTCAGTACAAAAGTAAATGAATACGATGCATTGTTTGTTAATGTTGACAACATTATTAACAAAGTTAAGGAGAAGAAATGTAAGAAATTAGATAGGGATTATAAAGAATATGAATTGGGACAGGCATACCCCTTAGCAAAAAAGGGTGTGAATAATTTTGTACAACACGACAATGTGAATGATGAATTTGAAGGGGAAATTGATGAAAAGTACAGTTTTGTACCTACCATAAATGTAGATGTCCGAACAGGATTGCATCTGCAGTCCTTACAAATGGGTTGTCCTGTCGTCAGGCAGCCCTTCGGTCGGCCAGATTCCAAAGTCTGGGTCTGGCCTCGGCTGGTGTCGCACTTCACCCGATGTCATAGCTGCAGTTCTTCGGGTATAAAGGCATCAGCCGACGCCATTTTCCTCAGTGTTTCTTGCCCCAGATGCCAGTTGCCCTCTTGGATAGCTAAATTTTGGATAAATGCCAATGTTTCCAAATAGTAGAAGGCAAACACAAAAAATAATCATGTATGTACATATATACAAACAAATACACCATAAGAGATCCCCCCCAGCTAGCTATTAGGTGGGCAAATACCCTAGGAATACCACAGAGGGGAAGGAGGGTGGGTAATCCTGACTGCAGATGCAATCCTGTTCGGACATCTACATTTATGGTAGGTACAAAACTGTACTATGTCCTTCAAGGATGCATCTGCAGTCCTTACAAATGGGTAGAATACCATAGCCAAACTAGGGGAGGAGGAAGAAGAAATTATGGTGTAGTTAGGATCCCTTGCAAAACAGCAGTGGCAAACCCTGCTCGGGATCTAGAGTATAAAGGTAAGTTATAATGCTTGGCAAATGTATGCACGGAGCTCCAAGTAGCAGCCTCTAAAATGTCCTTGGTAGCCACTCCTCGTAAGAAAGCTGTGGTAGTGGCTGTAGCCCTTGTAGAATGAGGCCTTATGTTCTGTGGAATTTGCTTTCCATGGTAGGAGTAACAGAATCTAATGCAATTTCCTATCCACTTGGAGATTGTCTGTTTGGAAATTGCTTTTCCTTCCCTTCCTGTTGCATATGCTACCAGAAGCTGGTCAGTTTTTCTATTGCCCTTGGTTCTGTCCAGGTAGTAGCGTAACTGTCTATGTACATCCAAAGTATGCAGCAGTCTTTCCCCCCTGTTCTGTGGATTGGGGAAGAAGGTAGGTAGGTGGATTGCCTGGTTTAAAGACACTCTGGATACCACCTTAGGCATAAATGTAGGATTAGTTCTCATGGACACTCTATCTTGATGGAAGATTAGGAAGGGTTGTACTGCCATTAAAGCCTGTAGCTCAGAAACCATTCTTGCTGAGGTAACTGCCAGCAGGAAAGCAGTTTTCCAGGATAGGTGTTGAAGATCTGCTGTTGCTGCTGGTTCAAAAGGGGGGAGTGTCAATTTTTCTAGCACAAAGTTCAAGTCCCATGCTGGTAATGGTGGTTTCCTAGGAGGTTTTACATTCTTAATTCCTCTCAGAAACTGCCTGAGTAGAGGATGCGAAAAGACAGGGGGATCGAAGCTGTATTCTGCAGAAATAGATGATGCATGTATCTTGATGGAGGAATAGGACAGGCCTGTATGGAATAGCTCTGCCAAATACTCCAGGATGTTGGCAATGTCTACCTTTGACACATCTTTGCCCCTCTCGGTACTCCAAATGAGAAACCTTTTCCATTTTCCTGCATAGTTCCTTCTTGTTGAGGGTCTGCGGGCCTCAAGGATAATGTCTTTAACCCTTTGGGATAAATCTGGGTTAGTTGCTCTTATGTAATGTTCCAGGCAGTCAGTTACAGAGTTTTCAGGTTTGGATGCAGGATGTTGTAGTCGCTCTGAGTTAACATCAAAGGAATCAGGGGTAGTGTCCACATTTTCCCCCGAGACATGCTCCTCAGTAATGGGTACCAATGTTGTCTTGGCCAGTCTGGAGCTATCAGAATGATCCTCGGACGTTCCTCTTTGATCTTCAATAGCACCTTGTGCATCAAAGGAAGAGGTGGGAATGCATATGCTGTCAGGCCTTCCCAACTGAAGGATAGAGAGTCCACCTTCCAAGCAAGTGGGTGGTACGTCCTTGTGCAGAATTTCTTGAGCTGGTGATTGAGTGGGGATGCGAATAGGTCTATTTGTGGCAGTCCCCATTTCTTTGTAATGACCTTGAAGATGTCCGGGTGTAGCATCCATTCGTGAGCATCCAAGGTAGTTCTGCTTAATATGTCTGCTAGGATGTTTTCTTTTCCCGGTACAAAAATTGCTTGTAACTGAATGTTGTAACTCAGAGCCATATTCCATAGGTCCAGTGCCATCCGGCATAGAGGATATGAATGAGTGCCTCCCTGTTTGTTGATGTACCACATGACTGTGGTGTTGTCTGTCCTTATCATCAACTGGCCTTCTTGGAGGAATGGTCTGAAATTCTGGATTGCTAGTTTTACTGCCAGCATTTCTTTTTGATTTATGTGCAGGTGCAGCTGATCTGGAGTCCATAAGCCTTGTATGCACTTGTCCAGCATGTGGGCCCCCCAACCGAGGTCTGAGGCGTCCGTTGTGATAGTTTGGCTTGGTTGAATGCTGTGGAAGGGCAAACCTGGGTTTGACTGGCATGCCTGAGCCCACCATAGGAACTCTTGTTTCAGGCATGGAATTAGTGGTATTTCGGTTTCTAAGCTGTGCCTGTGTTGAGACCATAAATTCTTTAGGTACCACTGTAGCTTTCTCATATGCAGTCTGGCATGGGGACCAGGATTATGCAGGATGCCATGAAGCCCAAGGCCTGCAGTACTTTCCTTGCTGTTAGTTTGTTCTGCTTTGTTAATGCCAAGAAGTAGAGAGGAAGTTGTTCTTGTTTTTCTGCAGTTAGGAATGCCATCTGTTTTACTGTGTCCAATTCTGCACCTAAGAAGGTTATTCTTTGGGATGGTATCAGTCTTGACTTTTTTATATTGACTGTGTATCCCAGGGCTTGTAGTAAGCAAATGACTCTTTGTAAGTCTTCTGTTAGCTTGTTTTTGTTGTCCGCTTGTATCAGGCAGTCGTCCAGGTATGGATATATTTGGATTCCCTGAAGCCTGCAGTGAGCGATTACTGATGCCAGGCATTTCGTGAACACTCTGCGCATGTAGATAAGCCAAAGGGCAATGCTGAGAATTGATAATGCTCTGATCCTGCAAGAAATCTGAGGTATCTTCTGCAATTTGGTCGTATGGGGACGTGCAGGTATGCCTCCTTGAGATCTAGAGTTACCAGCCAATACTCCTTGCCCAGCATGGGAAGAAGTTGCTGTAGGGTCAGCATTTTGAATTTTGGAACAATGATGAATGTGTTTAAAGCGGACAGGTCGAGAATAGGCCTCCAATTTTTCTCTTTTCTTGGTACCAGGAATAGTCTGGAGTAAAATCCCTTGCCTTGTTCCATAGATGGTACCCTTTCCACAGCTCTCATCTTTGCTAATTGAGCTATTTGTTTTAGAGCTTCTGTCTTTTGATTTGGTGGTAGGTTTGGCATTCCTCTTTTCCTGGTAAAGTGTGGAAATGAAACCTGTAGCCTTGGTCTATAGTTTGCAAAATCCACTTGTCTCTTGTGATATAGTGCCAGTTTTTTGAAAATAAGGCTAACTTTCCGCCTAAGGGTGCTGCTATTTGTTCCCTGGTAGGCGGTGCCAGAGCCAAGTCACTGTGATTGTCCTGTTGCAGTGGTAGTGGTTGTGTCTGTGCCTCGTTGGTTGTTACCTTGCCACTGGCGTCCCCTGTAGGCACCTCCTCTGGATTGATTTCTGCCTCTTGAACGCCTATTCCTGCCTCTCTGAGTTTTAGAGGAGTCTGGAAAGGACCAATTTTTGGAAGGCCAGTTCCTGCTAAACCTTGGAGGCTGAACCTGTAAGAAATCTTTCACTGTTTGTACAGATTTTGCCTTCTCTTCCATTTTCTTCAGTACCTGTTGAGCAGGAGAACCAAATAAACTGACCTTTATCCATAGGAGCATCTAATAGTTTTGCTTTAACATGATCCGGCAAGACCTGTTCTTTCAACCATGCATGCCTTCTTATAACTGTGCCAGTCATGGCTGATCTAAAGGAAGCCTCCAGTGCATCATAGCCACATTTTAAGGAATGGTTACTAACCTGCTGAATGTTATGCACCATTTCTAGAACATATTTCTTATCTAAAGAATCATCAGAGGACAGTTTCTTAGTTAACTGATCAAGCATAAACTCCTGGTATTGGATAATATGAAACTGACAGTTCAATGCCCTAGCTGAGAGAGTAGCAGAGGTGTATACTTTTTTACCCCATCTCTCTAAGGACCTGGATTCCCTTTCAGAAGGAAGAGGGTTTTTAACTGAGGTCGAAGCTACTGCCTTAGGCCCCTGGGAGATAGTCTCGGGATCTGCAAAAGGAGCCTTGTATAAATGGTGATGAGTGTCCGGGACCCTGTAGAACCTATCGGGCTTAGCAGGGGCTGGAGGTAAAGTATCAGGAGCAGTGCAAGCATCATTAAATGCATCATCCACAACAGGAAGAACTGGAGGTATAGCTAAAGGCCTATGTTGAGGTAAATGCAAAAAGGTCCTAAGCCTTTTCCTTGAATCTGAGAAATCTTGTCCCTGCCATTGGAATTGCTCTCTCATGGCATGTAAAGTTTCCCCAAAGGAAAATTCCTCTGGTGGAGAGGCAGATGGAATCGATTCCTCAGCATCGGAATCTTCATAAGTAGAAAAAGGAGCCTCTGGATGGTCTGTATTGTCTGAATCATCAGAAGAGTCATCTGAGGACACTGGTTCTGGGGGCTCTGCTCTAGGTCTCTTTTCTGGAGGTTGAGAGGCCCTGTCTGGGTGAGATTGGGATCCCCTTATTAAAGGGATGAGATCCTCTGCCAAAGTAAGCATTTGGGAACTGGAATTGGGCCTGTGAGAGGGGGGCTTAACAGGCACAGACTTAGAAGTTTTGGCTGCTTTAGCCCTGGCAAAGGCCTTTATAGACATGGCTGCAGGCGGCCTAGCAGCACCACGTGCAGGGGTAGAAACATCCAAAGGGATGGTGTCCGATAATTCTTGTGAAACCACAGTAGCAGGTAGAACTTCAGAGGCCGATTCAACCAGGGTAGAAGGGGCCTCGGTAGTAGTCATGGATTCGGCTGAAGATAGAACCGTTTGCTCGGTTTCGCCGAAACCGAGACACTCGGTTTGCTTAACCGTGGTTTCGGCGAAACCGCGGACCGCAGTGTCGGTCCTTTCTTGCGTTTTTAACAACTTGAGAAGTCGGAGGATCCGACGGCATAGTGTACGCGAAATCTGGGGCGAAAAACTGTTCAGCAAACTCCGACCGGCGTCTAAGCGTCCGTCGGTTGAAAGAAGCACAGGCTAGACAAGCTGCTACGTCGTGGTCTGGGCCTAAACAAGGTAAGCAGTAAGAGTGGAAATCTTTATGAGGTATTTGTTTCCCACAAGTTAAACAGTTATTCACTTTTTCTGACATCGGCTGAGGCAAGAAAGAGTCCCCAGCGGGTACTTAGCTTTTAGAAGTCTTGAGTAGTATTCGGTAGTAGTAATCTCTGGATCTGACCGACCGGCACTTGCGAACAGCTTCTGCTTCGGGCGCCACGGGGCAAGAAAGACTGAGGAAAATGGCGTCGGCTGATGCCTTTATACCCGAAGAACTGCAGCTATGACGTCGGGTGAAGTGCGACACCAGCCGAGGCCAGACCCAGACTTTGGAATCCAGCCGACCGAAGGGCTGCCTGACGACAGGACAACCCATTTGTAAGGACTGCAGATGCATCCTTGAAGGACATCAGGGTTTAATAATGAAAGTACACCAGGTAATATCCCTTTAGAACCTCCCCTGAGGAGATCCAAGAGGATCAGGCAACAGAACTACAACTACAGGAGACCATCGACTGGGAATTACTGGGGTGGATATCAGTATCCCTCCTCGAACAACCAGGGGAGGGGGGAGAGGGAAGACCACACAGCAAATTGGTAAACGATGGTACAATAACCAATTTTCTGTACAATGAAGATAATTATGATGAAGTTATTATTTTTAACGATCACCAGGACTTGAAAATTTATAATCTCAGTAGTGCATTGGTTACTCAGGAATAGGCGAACCTGTTTCAAAAAGGTTTAAATTTCGTGCCATCTAAAAAATTTAATGTAGAAAGAACATTATTAGATGTAATGTTATACAAAAGGAAACTCAATTTTAGTGTGATTATGGAAGATGCAAAGAGTGGTAATAATATTAGGGCGTGTAAAAAGACCAGTTTGTTTAACCCACCATTACATCCCACACTTCAGTTGTTTCAAGCGATGTGTATGAATGACATCAGAGACTTATCCAAAAAGAAGTTCAATAATACTGACCATAACCTGCCCTTAGAAGAAACCAACTTATTAACTAGTATTTCAAACAACAGATCAATTAGGGTGATGAGACCCGATAAGGGGGGTGGTCTCTCTTATGGGCCAGGAAAGGTACATAGACTTTATGTTTGGCCATTTATTCAGTGATGGTTATGTACAAACATCTCAGAACGAGCTGAATATAGCATATAGAAATGTTGACATTGTATTATAAGACTTACTGTTAAATGACCAAATTACAGAGGTAGACTATAACTTTTGTCTACAAAACAACCCAAGGATCCCAAAAATCCACAAAGACATAAGTAAGCCCCCTTTAAGACCAATAGTGGCCACGAAAGGCTCTAAGACACTTAATAGCTAAATATCTAGATTACCAGTTAAAACAATGTTTAAGTGATTACCCACATATTATTAAAGATTTATGGGATTGTTTAAAGGATATGACACAGGAATATTATGGGGACGACATCATATTTGCAACTATTGATGTCAAGAATTTATTTAATGTAATACCCCATAGTCAGGGCATTGAACTGTTTTATGATTTTCTATGTCAATATACATCCCTTACACACTCCAGGATATTAACACTAAGGACGCTGATGGAACTGGTTCTCAAAAGTCAGTTATTTAACATTTGAGTGGCATTTGTTCAAGCAAATTTCTGGAATTGCAATGGGTGCCGCTTGTGCCCCAATTTTTGCAAATATAGTACTTACTCAGTGGGAATTGTCAAAGGTTTTTACATCCCAGGGGATGAAATATTGTAGATTTTATGGGCGATACCTGGACGACATCCTAATATTTTGGGATGGCAATCCTGCTCTTGACTACTAGCACTACCTTTTTGAGCTTTAGTACGGATACTCATACAGAGTGCATTAGTTATCTGGATACACAGATTAGTAAAGAGATGATAAAGAATTTTCCTCTACTATTTTTAGGAAACCAACATACTTGAACACCCTTCTCCACTTTGAAAGTGGACACCCCTTACATCAGAAGAGATCCTCTGTCAAGGGACAAGGGGTGAGAGACTTGCTCGTATGATCAGTAATTTGGACGAATTTTACAAAGAAAGGGATGTTTTATTGGGTATGTTGCTGAAGAGAGGTTATCCATTACACTTTGTTAAACCCTTATAGGATGAAGTGACCCGTAAGAGAATTGAGGGCCACTTCTTTCCATTATTAAATTTGGATACATCTGCAAGGGGTACACTATTTGGTAACAGTGAACCATCAACTGGCAATAGTAGTGTTTTCAGCAATGCTTTGATATTGCCATATGACCCACAATTCCCATTGATTAGAGACATATTGGCAAAAAATTGGTTTATACTTACAAGCAACGAACTTACTAGTGCCAGATTGGGTGAAGCCCCAATGGTTGTGTACAAAAAGGATACAACTCTGAAAAATATATTAGAGAAAAACAAAGATAGGATGAAAAAAAATTGGTAGGGGTAGGATGACTAAATGTGGACATTGTACCCAATACAAGTATATTTTGGAGTGGGATCAAGTCCACATTGTAAATTATGGTTGGGTGAATTACAAACAGAAAAATAACTGTGGTACAAAAAAATTTAGTTTACATTGGAGTTTGCCAGACATGTTCAGCATACTACACAGGAAAAACTAAGAATGCATTTAGAACACTGGTATATCAACACATATATGATATAGGGAAGGAAAACACTAAAAATGCATTGGCCAAACATATCTCCAATTTTCCAGACCACTATTTTAAGTTTTCAGTGTTGGAGCATGTGGAGATGGATGAAAGGGGTGGCCCATTGGAATTACTTTTAGAGTACAAAGAACTGCTTTGGCAACTGAGGGTTAATGCCACATGTTTTCCTGGTCTTAACAAAATAGCATCCCTCAGCAGCTATTTACAATTAAAAGCAGATTATTATTTTTAACATCTTTCACAAAAGATGATTCAAAGTATGAATGAACAACATATATTCCATGTTATTTAAAACAAACATACACACTAAATTGATTTTTTATTATGTCGATATACATATGTATACTTTTATACATATAATGGTAAATTAATTTATATTTATATCATGAATTGTTTTTTTTTATTAAGTCAGTATATTATATATACTACATGGTTTGTCAAAGTGTTAGTATTAGAGTGGAGCCTGTCTTTTTAAATGAGTGCACATTGTAATTAGGTATGTTAATGAGATTAATTAGGGTATATAATGTTTTTTTTTCATGGCCACATCATTCTGAAGAAGTCGACTGTAATTTTGACGAAAGCGCTTAATAAAGTTTATATTCTTGGATCTTGTTCACTCTGGTGCTTTCATTAGTGACGTTGGATAAGAAGTTATGTACTCACCATAATGTTCCATGTGTGTTGTCCATCTCCATTAGTAACGTCGGATAAGACGTTATGTACTCACCATAATGTTCCATGTGTGTTGTCCATCTCGCCTTCATTCTTCACTGGTTGGGTTCAGAACTGATCCTCGGTTCCGATTCAGCCGTGTACAAAAGCTCGAGGGCTTTCACTGGTTCGTGGCTGTACTCCTATCCTATGCTGTAGGAGAGCTCTCTAGATCTTGTTCCTGGATAATAACAGTTTCCCAATGGGCTATCTTGACACTTTATAGAACAATGAAGAAGGTCAGAGAACATTATTTGCCAAATGTGACCACTAGGTCCTCCAGAAGCCAAGGGCTGGGGGAAGGAGGGTGGGATGTAAAAATGAAAGTGAGATGGACAACAAATGGAACGTTATGGTGAGTACATAACTTCTGTACGTGATGTTGTGCTATCTCACCTTCATTCTTCACTGGTTAGGACAGCGTCCCTAGCACCATATTTCTTGGGCGGCTTACGGGAGAATATTCTTCAGAACAGTGGGCCCAAGAAGGCCCTGCTCCCGGAGGCCAAATCCACTTTGTAATGAGTGATAAAGGTATGAAGCCTTGCCCATGTTGCAGCAGCACACATGGTATCAACTGGTATCAATTGGTAGTCTAGAAAGAAAAGCAGAAGACGCTGCTACAGCTCTCGTAGAGTGACCCTTGACTTTACAGGGAAGATCTTTGTTGTTAGATTTGTATGAAAAGGTAATACAATCTGATCGCCATTTTGAAAATATGACCTTAGATACAGGAGCACCTTTCTTAGCTTCCAAAAATGAAACAAATTGGTCAGATTTTCTGAAGTACCCTTGTCCTATGTAAGTAGAAACGTAATTGTCTGTGTACATCTAGTTGGTGTAGCACATATTCTGCCTTGTTGCCATAGTTGGGAAAGAACACTGGTAGTTCTATGGACTGATTTAATTAGACTGTGAGCATACTTTTGGTAGGAAGGATGGGTTCATTCAAAGGGAGACACTGTCTTTGTGGAAAAAGCATGTGCGGGGGGGGGGCTTTATCGATATTGCTTGCAACTCTGAAACCCTTCTCACAGAAGTGATGGCAAATCAAAATAATTGTTTTCCATGTCAAGAACTTCAGATCACAGGATGCTCCAGGTTCAAAGGGCGAAAGAATCAAACAGGACAAAACAAAGTTCAGGTCCCATAGTGGTAGAGGGTCTATATTAAATATTCGAACGCTTAAACGTTCGAATCACTAAAGAGCGAACTTTAGTGATCGAACGCTTAAACGTTTGAATATCTTAAAAAGAATTAAAAAAAACAAAATGTAAAGTGTTTAAGAAGGGGGGGCAAGCCCCCCCTGCACCCCCCACACCCCCCGCTACTTAAATATACCAACTCCGAGATCGCACTTCAGTGCACTACAGTGCGAAATGGAAAATGTCCACTTTCTACACTGCAGAGTGATCTTGGACCAAGTAGCGGGGGGTGTGCGGGGTGCAGCACCCCAAGAGGGGGGTGCAGGGGATTTTGCCCCCCCCTGCTTATACCCTTTAGTTTTTCTTTTTTTTTTGTTAAATATTCTTAAGCGTTCAATCACTAAAGTTCAATCTTCAGTGATTCGAACATTTAAGCATTCGAATATTTAATATAGACCCAGTGGTAGAGGGGTCTTAGTGTGTGGTCTTAGCAAAAAAGTGCCCTTAAGGAAGGCTTTGCATAGTCTGTGAGACATCAGATTTGGTGCTAAATCGCTTATATGAAAATTTGATATCGCTGCTAACTGGACTTGAATGGTCGCTGCAGCTGCACCTTCATTAAAGAGCTTCTTTAGAAATTCAAGAATAGAACCTATAGGAGCTGAAAAAGGATCAGTGTGATTACTTAATGACCAGGAAGAAAATCGTTTCCATTTTCTCATGTAAAGTTTTCTCATTGAAGCCTTATGAGACAAGATCAAGATATGTTTGACAGAAGGAGAAAGGTAAGGGAGCCTGGCTATATTTGGAATCGGAACAGCCAAGCTGTCAATTTGAGGGTTTGAAGAGAGGGGTGGAGCATTCCCGGCACATGAATCAGAAGGGTCTGGAACTGGGTCCAGAACCCACAGCTCCTACTGGAGATGAGGCCAAAGGAAGGGTAACCAAATTTGACGAGGCCAGCATGAGGCAACTAGAATCAGACTGCTTCCCAATGAGCTGGCTTTCTGAAGTACTTTGGGTATCAAGTTAAAGGCACAGAGAAGACCCCAGGGCCAATCGTGTACAAGTGTATCCCTTGGTGACTCCCCCGGAGGGGGGATTAGGGCAAAATAGCTGCTGCATTTGGCATTCATGGATGTGGCAAAAAGGTTGCAGCAATGCTGGCCCCATTTGCAGAAAATTATCTCCGCTAGTTCTTGTTTTAGGGACCACTCGTGAGGCATCAGAATCTCTCTGCTGAGTTTGTCTATCACGTTGGATTTCCCCGGGAAGTGTGTTGCTATCAGGAAGCGATGGGAAGAGGTCGCCTACTGCCATACTCTCAGGGCTTCTCAACAAAGGGTTAGGACCCGGTTCCTCCTTGTTTATGTACCAGAGAACTGACATATCTGTCTGAACTGCAACAGTCCCCAACAGAAGAGAGTCCTGAAGTGCCTGCAATGCTAGAAGGACTGCTTTCATCTCTAGGATATTGATGTGCAAATGGGCCTGTGTTCTTGCTAAGTGTCTGGGACTGTCCTTACCAGATAATGCCCCACACACCCTATCCGGGAGGCGTCCGTGGTTAAAGGCTGTGGAAGGACAAAGGGATGACCTGATGTCATGTGAATGGAATGAAGCCACCAGTGAAGGTCCTTCTTGCTGGACTCTTCAGAATTTGGGGAGACATGGGTAGTTCCTGCAACGACCACTGAGTGAACAGTAGTCACTGCAGGATTCTCATGTGCATGCGTGCTAATGGAACTAAGTTTAAAACTGAGTGAACAGTAGTCACTGCAGGATTCTCACGTGCACGCGTGCTAATGGAACTAAGTTTAAAACTGAGTTAACAGTAGTCACTGCAGGATTCTCACGTGCACGCGTGCTAATGGAACTAAGTTTAAAACTGAGTGAACAGTAGTCACTGCAGGATTCTCACGTGCATGTGTGCTAATGGAACTAAGTTTAAAACTGAGTGAACAGTAGTCACTGCAGGATTCTCACGCAGCGTGCTAGGAACTAAGTTTAAAACTGAGTGAACAGTAGTCACTGCAGGATTCTCACGTGCACGCGTGCTAATGGAACTAAGTTTAAAACTGAGTGAACAGTAGTCACTGCAGGATTCTCACGTGCACGCGTGCTAATGGAACTAAGTTTAAAACTGAGTGAACAGTAGTCACTGCAGGATTCTCACGTGCACGCGTGCTAATGGAACTAAGTTTAAAACTGAGTGAACAGTAGTCACTGCAGGATTCTCACGCGCACGCGTGCTAACGGAACTAAGTTTAAAACTGAGTGAACAGTAGTCACTGCAGGATTCTCACGTGCACGCGTGCTAACGGAACTAAGTTTAAAACTGAGTGAACAGTAGTCACTGCAGGATTCTCACGTGCATGCGTGCTAATGGAACTAAGTTTAAAACTGCGGCCATGGTTGTAAGACTTTCAGAACTGTTCTTGCCTGTACCCTTTTCTTGGAAATAAGGTTTAAGACCTGATGTCGCAGAACTAAAACTCCTTCTGGAGGAAGTTTTGCCATCATCTTTGATGTGTCTAGATCTGCCCCTATAAAGACAATATGTTGAGATGGTAACAAGGCAGATTTTTCGTAATTTATCATGATTCCGAGGTGAGAGCAGTGAAGTAATGTGGCTTGTCTTGCTTTTAGTAGTAGATGCTTGCTGGTGACAGTTAGGAGCCAGTTGTCTAGATATGGAAAAAATCTGAATCATACACGTCTCAAGTGAGCCGTGATCACTGCTATACACTTGGTGAACACTCTGGGGGCTGTAGTGAGACCAAAGGGCTCAAAACTGATAGTGACTGGCTCCCAGCCAAAAGGGCAGATGACTCCTGAATAGCCCCTGTCCATTTTTATGTGGTAGTACGCATCCTGGAGGACTATAGAGCACATCCAATCGTCTTTTCCCAGAAAGGGGAATACTGACTGCAGTGTTACCATCCAGAACTTTGTTTTTCTTACTCATTTGTTTAATCTGCTGAGATCCAGTATGGGTCTCCAGTCCCCCATTTTCTTTGGAACTAAAAAGAACTTCAAGTTCTGGATCCTATTTGGTCTGCAGGGACTGTTTGGATGACTCTTTTGTCTAGCACCTTTTGAATTTCTAGAGCTGCCTGTTCCCTTTGACTGGGTGGAACGTCCAGGATGTTTTAGAAGTTATGTACTCACCATAACGTTCCATCTGAGTAGGTACTTCATTTGTCTGCAACCTGTGGGTCTCGGATCCGACCGGCAGCTTTTCAAGCTTCAAGATCCGAGCTCCTAGCTCCTCCCCTCTACCCACAATCCCCTGTCACCACCACACTACCTCAGATCGGTTTTGCTGCATCACCTGAAAAAAACTGTAATAAACAGGTTCAGATATTCTCAAGAATCATAAAGATCCTAGAAACCCGATACAGGTTAGGGGGAATGGCAGGGGGGGATGGTTGCAGACAATGAAAATACCTACTCAGATGGAATGTTATGGTGAGTACATAACTTCTAAATCTGAAGTAGTTACTTCATTTGTTCTGCAACCTGTGGGACAGAGTCCCCAGCTAACCTAAACAAAGAAACCTGGGTGGTCTATGGGAGGATATTCCGAAGCACCGTGGAGCCAAAGGACACCCTGCTTCTAGATATCATGTCCAGCTTATAATGAGAAATAAACGTATGAGCAGAAGACCAAGTGGCTGCTGAACATATGTCGTCCAACGGCATCCTGGACCAGAAGGCTGCAGAAGTTGCGATGGACCTTGTGGAATGGGCACGGATTTTGAATGGGGTTGTTTTGCCTGATGCCTTATAAACCTGAGAAATACAATGACAAATCCAATTAGCCAGTGTCACTTTGGATATAGGTTTTCCCATGTATGAAGGAGCAAATGACACAAAGAGTTGATCAGCCTTACGGACATCTTTGGTCCTGTGCAGGTAAAAACGTAACTATCTATGTACGTCTAGTGTATGCAACATGTATTCTCCTTTATTTTGAAAATTTTTGAAAAACACTGGCAGATTGATAGTCTGATTGATATTTGCCACAGGTGCCACTTTTGGTAAGAAAGACGGGTTAGTCCTGAGAGACACTCTGTCATTGTGGAAAATAAGATTGGGAGGTTTCATGCACAAAGCTTGGAGTTCTGAAACCCTTATAGCAGAAGTTATGGCTACCAAGAATGCTGTTTTCCAGGACAGAAATTTAAGGGGTACAGAAGCTGCAGGTTCAAATGGAGGTTTCGTTAAGGCTTGCAGAACAAAAGTTAAGTCCCAAGGGGGAGTCACGGATTTCACTGGTGGCTTGAGAAGGAAAGCATGCAAAAAATGTCTTACACAATTTTGTAGATGCTAGAGATCCTAATCAGTCTCCCACATGAAAATGGGATATTGCTGCCAACTGTACTTTGACCGTTGATGCACTGGCCCCTTATTCAAAAATCATGGACAAAAAATCCAATACTGTAGGAATCGGAACAGTAAATGGGTTGAGACCTTGGCTGTTATCCCAGATAGAAAATCGTTTCCACTTACTATTATAGATTTTCCTGGTGGACGGTTTATGAGCCGCTACCAGAATAGTTTTCACTGGTGACAAGATACCGGGAGTCCTTGCCATTAGTGGAACTGGATCAACCAAGCCACGAGCTTGAGGTTGACCAGGTTCGGTGTTGGGCACCCCCCGTTGGGTGCGATATCAGATCTGGAATGGGATCCATGATTAAAGGGGGGGAAGAGACTGTGAGACCGCAGGTATGGAAACCAGATTTGACGAGGCCAGAATGGGGCTATAAGGATAATTTTGCTCCCCAACCGTGCGGCTTTCTGAATGAACTTCGCCATGAGCGGAAGCGGGGGGTAAGCATAGAGTAGACCGGGAGGCCAAGCATGAATCAGAGCGTCTCTGGGGCTCTCCCCTTCTGGGGGAAGAATTGCGAAGAACTCGCTGCATTTTGTGTTTTGGGGAGTAGCAAAGTGATCGCAGCGAGGCCAACCCCACTTGCGGAAAATTTCCTTCGCAATTTTCGGATTGAGAGACCACTCGTAAGGACTGAGAATTACTCGACTCAATTTGTCCGCCAGAATGTTGGATCGTCCCGGAATGTGCATTGCTATCGGAAAGCGGTTGGTGGATATCGCCCATTCCCAAACTCTCATGGCTTCTCGACAAAGAGGGTAGGATCGGGTTCCCCCTTGTTTATATACCAGACCACTGACATATTGTCCGTCTGTATTGCAATCGTTCCTAGAGGTAGAAGGTCTTGGAGAGCCTGCAACACTAGAAGCACCTGCCTCATCTCCAGAACATTTATGTGCAAAGCGGTCTCCGACGAGGTCCACGTACCTTGGACGTTTCTGCCCAAACAATGCCCCCCCCTCCCTAGGCGAGAAGCATCCGTGGTTAACGTGGCCTGGGGGGGGGGATCACAAAGGGTCTCCCTTGCCTGAGTTCTGGGGAGTGAAGCCACCACAGGAGGGATTCCGTGCAAACTCTGCTCAGGGGGATAGGAGTGTTCAATGGGTGGAGTAACAGTGACCATTGAACTTTGAGTGTAAAATACACATCCTTAGGCGAGCATGGAGACAGAGGCCGATAGCCGCTGCCATCGAGCCTAGTGCCCTCAGGACTAACTCCACCGGCAGGGCCCTGGTGTGAAGAAGAGCCAAAACTTGGAGTGAGGGGCTGGACAGCCTGTCCGAGGTCAAGAAGGCCCGAGAAGATCGGGAATCTAGCCTGGCTCCTATGAAATCTAATGCTTGCACAGGATGAAGAAAAGACTTCGGTATGTTGACTGAGATGCCCAAGCTGTCGGCAAGAAACAGCACATAGTCTCTCACGATACAAAGTTGATGCCTGTTGGTTGCTGTGAGGAGCCAGTCGTCTAGGTACGGAAAGACCCTTATGCCCTGAAGCTTCAGGTGGGCCGCAACCACTGTCATGACTTTGGTGAACCCCCTGGGGGGCTGAGGTGAGTCTGAACGGAAGGACCCTGGACTGGTAATGACTGGCCCCTAGCCAGAAGCGGAGGAACCTCCTGGACCATCTGTCCATTAGAATGTGGTAGTACGCGTACTTGAGGTCTATAGAGCACATCCAGTCATTCTCCTGCATTAAGGGGAGAATAGATTGTAGAGTGACCATCCAGAATTTTTCTTTGGGAACAAACATGTTCAGGGCGGACAAGTCTAGAATGGGCCTGAGGTCCCCCGTCTTTTTTGGCACTAAAAAGAACCTTGAGAAATAGCCCAATCCAGATTGGTCTGGGGGGACCCGCTGGATGGTTCTTTTTTCTAACAAATTTGAAATCTCTACAGTTGCCACCTCTCTTTGATTGGGTGGGACATCGGGGAGGCGACCACCTGAGGGAGGACGAAATAGGAAGGGAATTTTGTAGCCTCTGGATATAATTCAGAGCACCCATCGATCGTTCGTGATGGACTCCCACACTGAAAGGTGCTTCGTTAAATGCCCCCCGACTGTCTCCAGAGCAGGACAGTCAGGTAAACCCTCAGGGCTGTTGTGTGGGTCTCTCGGAAAAGGGCTCCCTAGACCTGAAGTTACGCGGTCCCCCTCTGCCTCTGGGCCGGCGTCCACCCTGCCCCTCCTCTGCCTCTGGAGGGCGCAGAGTCCGAAGCTGGATAGGATTGCTGAGACTTGCGGAACCACAGCTTCTTTTGCCCCCTCTGATTCCTTGAGTAGGAACGTTGGGGGCTTGAGAAGCGGACTCTGACGGTAGACAGCGTCTTCCCATCCTTCTCGCTTTGGACTAGTGTATCGCGTACGGTCTTGCCAAAAAGCGAAGAACCGTCAAAGGGTGCGTTCGCGAAGGACGCCTTGAAAGGTTCCGCGAAATTACAAAGACGGAGCCAGGCGTGACGTCTCAAGACAACACCTGCTCCGCTGGCACTTGCGGCTCCCTCCGTAGCATAAGACAGTAGCCGCATGGACATATTTGAAATGGACTTGAGAGTGGCCATGCGTGTCGAGAACACGGTTTTGTCCTCAACCAACATGGAATCAGGAGGGGCTGCAGTGTATTCCTTGATCAAATCCCATTGCAGCCTGATGATATGCGCCATATAATTCAGTTCCCTCACGGAGAATGTTGCTGAAGCAAAGGTCCGCTTCCCTATACGGTCCAGCGCCCGGGACTCCTTGTCCGGCGGGTGTACCGTGGAGCTCTCCTGGGAGAGTTGTCTTTTAGTGGCAGCAGCCACCAACATGGCATCAACTGGAGACCCTTTGGCCCAAACCTGCCTGTCTGAAGTGGGGCTAAGGATTTTATCTGGTCGACGTGGGATAGGCTCCACGGTGTCGGGTTCCTGCCAAGCCCTGGTAGTCAGGAGATCTACCAGGGGATCTGTCAGTGGGAACACCCAGGAGGTAGATGGGCCTGCTTCAAATGCCTCCAGAAATACGGACTCATCCGAGGAAGGTTTTTGGGCAGACCACCCCCACAATACGCAACATTTCCATGATGTCTCCAAAGGAGACATCCTCGGGGGGTGACCTTGGGGAACCTTCCCTTTCCTCTAAGTCCGTATCTGTGGTGACGGACTCGGGGGAGTCCATGTGCCTCCTTTTACACGTCCATTTACGAGGCACCTCCTCTGTGGGACTATCAGAAGAGGGCTCATCAACGGCCTCTTGTTCCTCCAAGGGAACCAACTGGAGGGTCTGAGCAGGCTGTCCCGATGGAAGGATGATGGAAGTTAGGCCCGTATGCAGTGGGGGGGCGGAGGGATCCAAAACCCGAGTCGGGGACCTGGAAGACCTCGACAGTACCCTCTCCACTACCTCAAACGCTGAGGGAGAATTAGAAGTTATGTACCTACCATAACGTTCCATGTTAGTTGTCTTCTTTCGCCTTCTTTCTTGCTGGATGGGTTCGGAGCCGATCCTCGGCTCTGACTCGGCACTTGCTAAGCTCGAGAGTCACTTATACCAGCTCGAGGCAGCCCCATATCCCATGATGCAAGGCGGTAATACCCAGATCTCGTTTGGTACCTAGTGGGAAAACTACCTAGCATAAAAACTTTCCACTAAGGAAAGAAGAGCAATTAGCCTAAAAAGGCTGTAAGGGGAAACCAGATAACTAAAACTAGAACTAACTGGTGCCCAAGAAACAAAATCTTCCAGAGACAAGGGAGATCAAGGTCTGTCCAGGCAAGGGGGACAGGAGGGTCAAGAAAGAAGGCGAGAGAAGACAACTAACATGGAACGTTATGGTAGGTACATAACTTCTAAATGTTAAGTTGTCAATCTCGCCTTCATTCTTGCTGGATGGGACCGGGTCCCTAGCACCTCTATCCTGGGTGGCTCAATGGAACAGACTCTTGAGAACCGTGGAACCAAAACTGGCTCTATCCCTGGAGGCCAAATCCAATTTGTAATGAGAAACAAAGGTATGAGGAGTGGCCCAAGTGGCTGCTGCACAAATAGTATCTAAGGGCAGCCTAGCCTGAAAAGCTGTAAAAGTGGCTAGGCCTCTAGTGGAATGTGCCTTTGGTTTTGAGCACAGTTGTTTGCCCCTAAGTTGATAAATGTCAGAAGTGGTGAAAGATAGCCATCTAGACAAGGTCACTTTGGAAACAGGGAGGCCTTTCTTATTTTCAGCATAAGAAAGAAAGAGCTGATCAGACTTCCTGAATTGCTTTGTTCTGTCCAAATAATATCTGAGTTGGCGGTGGACATCTAGAAAATGTAATTTTTGTTCCGATCTGTTGGAATAATTAGGAAAAAATACAGGGAGATCAATGGATTGGTTTAAATTTGTTTTTGAAGCAACCTTGGGCAAAAAGGATGGATTAGTTCTCAAGGATACTCTGTCCTTGTGAAAGACCAAATATGGGGGACGAACAGAGAGGGCATGAAGTTCTGTCACTCTCCTAGCCGAGGTAATAGCGACAAGGAAGAGTGTCTTCCATGAAAGAAACTTTAGTGAACATGAAGCAGCTGGCTCAAAAGGAGGAAGAATTAAGGATGTCAGCACTAGATTTAGGTCCCATTGAGGAGGAGGACTCCTGATAGGAGGTTTCAGGAGAAAAATTCCTTTCAGAAAAGCTCTACAAAGCTTGTGGGACATAATGTTGTGATCTGCAAACCCGACATGAAAGTTCGAGATTGCAGCCAACTGAACTTTGACCGTGGAAGATGAAGAACCCGAGTGAAAGATTTCCGCTAGAAAATCCAAAACTGCGTGAACAGGGGCAGTAAAGGGATCTATGTTCCTTGATTTCGCCCAAAGGGAGAAACGTTTCCACTTGCTAGAGTAAATCCTTCTAGTAGAGGATTTAAGGGAAGCTACTATGATATCCCTAACGGAGTTAGAGATCATAGGAAGCCTGGCTAAGGAAGGAAGTGGAGCAACCAAGCTGTGAGGTTGAGAGAAGGAATGGACCGATGCAGCTGACCCGATTGGTGGATCAGAAGATCAGGCACTGGGTCCAGATGCCAAGGCTGCACCAAAAGATGAAGATGAAGGAACGGAAACCAAATTTGTCGAGGCCAATACGGGGCAATGAGAATCATTTTGGCTCTCAAAATGGTAGCTTTCTGGAGTACCTGTGGTATCAATGGAAAGGGAGGAAAAGCATAAAGAAGTCCCTGGGGCCAATCTTGGGTAAGAGCGTCTCTGGGGGGATGGCCCGGAAGTGGGAAAAGAGAGAAGAAGACTGGGCATTTGTTGTTTTGGGGAGTAGCAAAAAGATCGCAACATGGGCGGCCCCACTTCTGAAAAATCTCCTCCACTATAGATTGTTTGAGAGACCACTCGTGAGGCATGAGTATAGCTCTGCTCAATCTGTCCGCTAAAATGTTGGTTTTCCCAACCAGAAACCGATGAGAGGAGATCGCTCATTGCCAAAGTCTGAGAGCCTTTCGACACAAGGGGTAGGACTTGGTTCCTCCCTGCTTGTTGATGTACCACACTACGGACATGTTGTCCGTGTGAACTGCAATCATTCCCAAGGGAAGAAAGTCGTTGAGGGCTTGCAACGTTAAAAGCACTGCTCTCATCTCTAGGACATTTATGTGCAGGTGGTATTCGAATGGTTGCCATGTCCCATGAACCATCCTGCCCTGATAATGACCCCCCCACCCGATCAGGGAGGCGTCCATAGTGACTGTGGCTACCGGGGCCGGGGAAACAAAGGGTCTGCCCTGATGGAGCTGGGGAGAAGAAATCCACCAGGATAGGTGGTTTTTGCAAGTTTGTGTCACCAGAATCTGGTGACGCATGGGAAGCTGTTGGAAGGACCATTGCGTGAACAACATCCATTGAAGGAGATGCATGTAAAAACGGGCCAAAGGAAGAAGAGTAATGGCAGCTGCCATGAGGCCCAATACTTTTAGGATCAGTCTGGCCTGCACCTTTTTGCTGGCAAGAATGATCCGCACATGGTTTTGGATATCTAGGATTCTCTGGCTTGTGAGGTTTGCTGACATCCGAACAGTGTCTAAATTTGCGCCTATAAAAGTAACAGACTGGCAGGGCAATCAGGAGGATTTTTCGTAGTTGACCGAAATTCCTAATTGAGTGCAGGGATTTAGGGTGTAATCTCTGGCTTGGAGAAGTTGATGCCTGGTGGTGGCTGAGAGGAGCCAGTCGTCGAGATACGGAAACACCTGGAATCCTTGACGTCTCAGGTGAGCCGTGACCACTGCCATGCATTTGGTGAACACCCTGGGGGCTGTAGTGAGACCAAAGGGCAGGGCTCTGAATTGAAAATGACTAGACCCCAGCCGAAAGCGGAGAAACCTTCTGGAGCGTCTGTGGATTTTTATGTCATAGTACGCATCCTGAAGGTCTATTGAGCACATCCAGTTGTCTTTGCCTAAGAAGGGCAAAATCGATTGAAGTGTGACCATCCGAAATCTTGTTTTTTTTCACAGACTTGTTGAGTCTGCTGAGGTCCAATATTGGTCTCCAATCTCCCGTCTTTTTGGGAACCAAAAAGAACCTTGAGTAGATTCCGGGCTCTGAGTGGTCTGTTGGAACTGGCTAAATGGCCCTTTTTTGCAGAAGCTTTGATACTTCTAATTTTGCGATTTCCCTTAGACCGGGTGGAACATCTGGAAGGGAATTTTTGTGAGTGAAGGGACTTTCCTCGAAAGGAATCTTGTAACCCTCGGATATGATCGATTGTACCCATCTGTCTTGTGAAAGGGAAAGCCAGGCTTCTGGGTACAGCGATAATCTTCCCCCGACTGCCTCCAAGGATGGACAGTCGGGCAACACCTCCGGGATGTTGGAAGGGCTTGTCAGAGAGGGGCTCTCTGCTGCCCTGGTTCTGCGGACCCCCTCTGCCCCTAGGGCGCGTCTATTATTACCCCTCTGCCTCTAGGGGTAAACTGACCACGTGTGTCCGGCGTGACTCCCTGAGATTTACGGAACCACATCTTTCCCCCCTTCTGTCCTTTAGGGTAAGGCCTAGAAGGGGTGGAAAAACGGACTCCTACGGCAGAAAGAGTCTTGCCGTCTTGCTCACACCTGGTCACCGTATCCTTCACCTGAGGACCAAACAATGTTGACCCATCAAAGGGAGAGTTTGTGAAGGACGCCTTAAAGGGATCTGCAAAATTACAGAGCCGCATCCAGGACTGACGTCTAAGAACCACTCCTGTCCCTGCAGCTCTACTCGCTCCATCTGCTGCATAAGAAATTAGCCGCATGGAGGAGTTGGTTATGGAGTTAAGGATTCCTAGCTGAGAAGCAATCTTGTCCTGAGCCCCTGCAGCTGAAGGATCCTGTACTACTTCACCTAATTCTTTAAGGATGTCCCTTTGAAGTCTGGTGAAGTGACATAAATAATTCAGCGAACGCATAGCAAAGGTCGCTGAGGAAAACATCCGCTTACCATACCTGTCCATGGTCCTAGAATCCTTGTTAGGAGGATGGACTGGTACGGAAGGATCTGCAAGTTCCTTCTTGGTGGCGGCCGCCACCACCATGGCATCAACAGGGACACCTTTTGTAAGAAATTGTTTCCTGGAAGGGGCTGTAATAAATTTAGAAGGCCTCCTGGGAACTGGTTCCATGGAATCAGGAGATGCCCACGCCTTCCGAGCTATCACCTCCATGAGGGGGTCAAAAGCGGAGACACCCAGGAGGTGGAGGGTCGAGATCCAGACGCCTCTAGGTATACCGACTCATCCTCGGAGGGATTAATGGAGGGCCAGTTTCCCCTCTGTTTTAGGAGTTCTAGGATGTCTGAAAAAGAGACATCCTCAGAGGGGGATCTTGGGGACCCCTCCGACTCATCTAAGTCGGTATCTGAAGTTGTAGACTCAGGGGAGTCTAGGTGCTTCCTCTTATAGGTCCTCTTACGCGGAGGATCTCCTGACGGATCAGGAGAATCCTCAGAAGAGGGGGTTCTTCCCAGTGGGGAAACCTGAGGTGGTGGATCTCTCAGTCCGGGAGCAAGAGAGTGGGAAGAGACATCTACAGGCACCATAGAGGGAGGAGCTAAGGGGATAGACTGCTGGCTGAGCCCAGGGGCCAGCACACTCCTCATCACCTCGAAGGCTCCCCTCCCAGGGAGATCCGAGAGACCCCGCTCCGAAGAAACAGGGGCTCCCGGGCCTACCGAAAGGGAAGGCTCCGAGGCAGATGTCGGAGCCGAGCTCACCAAGGCCGAAGCCCCGAGGGGAAGAGCAGGGTCGGACAAGGGTCCGATGCCACTCACCCCCTCGGAGCAGAGCAGGAAAGCCCGATCACCGGATCCCTCCAAGGAAGGTCTCGAGGAGGAGATAAGAGTAGAAGCTGAAGGAGCAGAAAGGGGTGGTATCTGCCCCGCAGCCGTAGCAGTGACTATTCCAATAGACTCCGGCTCCGAGCTCTGGAGAAGAGTCGAAGGAGGAACTTGAAGAGGGTGTGGACTAGTAGTCGTCTGTTGAGACAGACTATGAAGCATTTGGGCTAGTGCCTGTGATTTTAACAATCTGCTTACCACTCTCTCCAAATCGTGGTCTGAGAGCCTGGAAGACATAGATGATCGGCTCCGATGGCTCCGCTCCGAAAGAAGAGGAGAGGTCGGAGCCGACAGTATCGGCTCCAAAGAGGAAGACCTGGACCTCTTCCTCGACGGAACCATCGGAGCCGAAGAACCCTCGGTTCCAGATGGAGCCGACAACTTATCGGCTCCAAGCCTGGTCAAAGATGTATCGGCTCCGGCCGGAGCCGACACAGGCAAGGAAATAATGGTATCAGAGCTGGCCAGCGCCGATACCGAAGCCTTAAACACATGGTGGTCGGAGCCGGTCGGAGCCAACACCAATGTGGCAGTTAAAGTATTGGCACCGATAGCCATCGGCGCCGAAGATTTAGTCAAAATAAGATCGGCTCCAGCCGGAGTCGGAGCCAGGGCCGAAGGCTTAGTAGCAGAAGCCTGGGCCTTGGAGGTCTTAGTGGGCTTGCCTGAAGCAGACTTGGCCGGGGAGCCCTCCGGTTTAAGAAGTCCTCTTAAAATTAATTTATTTCTCCTTTCCCGCAGGACTCTCTGGCTGAAAGAGTGACAAATAGCACAGGAGTCCTGCAGGTGGAGAGGTCCCAGGCAATAGATACAAGAAGTGTGACCGTCTGTCAGAGACATCTTCTGACAGCACGAGTCACACTTCTTGAAGCCTGAGACCCTCTGTTTTTTGGACATAGTGAGCACACACACAACACACTACTCACACAGTCCCAGATTCAGAATTTTTAACTTAAAATGGGGAAAAAATAAACCCACACACACGCCCTGACAGGAAGGGATGGGAGAGGATTGAAGGCCCGACTAATTAAAAACAACTAGGGAAACAATAAACTAGAGCTAGAGACTCAAACTATCTAAAAGTGACAAATAAACTAATATATGAGAGAAAAATTAGGAATGGGATGACTAAAATTTGTATAACAAATTACTTACCAAGAGCTGGCAAAAGGAGTACCTCATCAGCGAAGCGGCAAACGAGATCTGGGTATTACCGCCTTGCATCATGGGATATGGGGCTGCCTTGAGCTGGTAAAAGTGACTCTCGAGCTTAGCAAGTGCCGAGTCGGAGCCGAGGATCGGCTCCGAACCCATCCAGCAAGAATGAAGGCGAGATTGACAACTTAACATCTACTCTCTTCCGGCCCCAAAAGCAGTCTCCTTGGCTCCGAGATAGGGATCGGGGTCGGAGCCAAAGCCATCGGATCCGAAAGGGAAGTGCTCTCCGACATAGGCGGCGCCGAAGAAGCACCCGCTCCCACGGATCCGACGCCCAGCCCATGGCCCCGAGAGCTCGGATCCGAGATACTCGAGGGTATGGTCGGCGTCGAAAAGGCTTGGGCCACTGGCGCCGACAAAACCCCTGCTCCGAAAGGGCCTAGATCCGAAGACTCCAAAACCCGGATCTGGGTTGAAAAAGGAGAAATTGGGGCAAATATTGAAGCTGCACTCCCCCCGCCTGTGGAGGGGGGGCAGGAGCACCCCCATCTGCATTTGGGTCTGCAAAAACCGACGCATCATCCTATCCATGTTGGCGTCAGAGAGAGACCTAGTAGATCTAGAGGAGGTCGTAGAGATGGGTCTGGAGGGCCGCCTCGACGACCTCGAGAGTGATAGGAGCTCCTCCTCCGGCTCCGGTGAGAAGGAAGGAGATCGGAGCCGAGAAGGAGAAGGTCCGGACACCCTCGGAGGTGATTTAACAGTTTTTGAAGGCGGAGCCGAGGGATGAGGCTCGGCTCGCCTCTTGTGTCTGTGCTTCTCCCTGTCTTTGGTCCTGTGCTCCCTAGAAGGAGAAGATTGAACTTCCTTCGTACTCAAGGCAGTAGTGGGAGGTTGAGTCCCAGCCTGAGTTGAGGGAATCAGGGGTGTCGAAGCTACCTGGGTAGCCTGCACCTTGGACGGAAAGGAGGAAGAGGCCTCCTCCGGGGGAAGCAATCGTGCCAGAATAAGCCTGTTCCTTCTGTCCCTCACAGCCCGGGGGTTGAAGGCTGGGCAAACCTGGCAGTCTGAAGACAAATGGACAACCCCCAGGCATATAACGCACTGAGTGTGGCCATCAGCTGGGGAAAGCTTATGGCCACACCTAGTGCACTTTGAAAAAATAGCTTTATGGCCTTCGGCCATTTTGCTGACACACACACACACACACACCCAAACACCTAGGGGAAGGGTTTGAAAAAAGAAAACGCAATCCCGAAAACAAAAAAGGGCAGAGAAACACTCACAATACTCTCTTTTTTAAGTTTTAAAGTTTTTAGAAAAATTTTTGAAAAAAATTATTCACTTCCCTGTCTAAGCTCAGGAGCTCTTCACAAGATGCTCGTCATTCAAGCTGCGGCAAAAACAATCTGAGGTAGCGTGGTGGTGACAGGGGATTGTGGGTAGAGGGGAGGAGCTAGGAGCTCGGATCTTGAAGCTTGGAAAGCTGCCGGTCGGATTTGAGGTCAGATCAGACACCCACAGGTTGCAGAACAAATGAAGTAACTACTTCAGATCTTTATGTTTGAGACTGGGAAGGAAAAGTTTATACAGTAGCCTCTGGATACAATGCTTTGTACCCACTTATTTTTTGTTATTTCTAGCCAGGCTTCTGGGTACAAAGATAAGTGACCCCCTGACTGCCTCCAATAAGGACAGGCAGGTCTCCTTCAGGAGCACTGAAAGGGCTTAATGTGGAATGAATCCCTATCACTCTGATTTTGTGGACCCGCTGTGCCATGTGGATGGCTTCCCTCATTACTGCTTCCCCCTGTGCCCCCGGGGGAAGTCTCACCACGTGTGTCTTGAAAAACACTCTGGGATTTTTGGAACCCCATCCTTCCTCCCTTTTGACCTTTTGGGTAAGGTCAAGAAGGTAGTGAAAAATGAACTCCTACAGCACAGAGAGTTTTTCCTTCTTGCTCGCACCTGGTGTGTGTCCTTAACTTTTGGCCTGAAGAGGGATGAGCCATTAAAGGAGATATTAACAAAGGTAGACTTAAAAGGCTCAACAAAGTCACAAAAGTGCAATTAGGGAATGTCTCCTCAGGAAAATTCCTGAATATGCTGCTCTGCTTGCTCCATCTACTGCATAAGAAAAAATCCTCATGAAGGAGTTAACCACAGAGTTTAAGGTGAAACGCGGAGAGAAAACCTTGTCTGAAACCCCTGCAGCTACTGAACCTTGTACAGCATCTCCTAGCTCCTTCAGGATATCTCTGAAATTTAGTAAAATGAGTCAGATAATTCAGCAATCTAAGTGCAAATGTCGCTGAAGAGAACATGCGCTTCCCGTATCTGTCCATCATATGAAACTCCTTGTTCAGTGGATGGACAGACGAGGATGTCGCTGAAAGTTCCTTTTTGGTGGCTGTTGCCACCACCATAGCATCTACTGGGAAACCCTTAGTAAGAAATTCCTTGTCTGAAGGTGCAGAAATAAACTTATTTGGCCTCCAAGGAACAGGTTCCACTGAGTCTTGAGACTCTCGTACCTTTCGGCTAACTGCATTCATGAGTTCGTCAAAAGATGGAGACACCCAAGTGGTGGAGAGGAGAGACCCAAATACCTCCAGCTATACAGACTCCTCTTCAAAAGGGTTGATTGGCTTCCAGCCACCTCTCTGCTTTAGGATTTAGAGGATGTATGAGAAGGAGATATCCTCAGAGGGTGAACGCGGGGACCCTTCTGATTCATTGAGGTCCGTATCCGAAGTGATAGAATCCTCTGGGGAGTCTAAATGCTTCCTCTTGCATAACCTCTTTTTGAGGGACCTCTTCAGAAGGGTATTCTGGAGAGGGTTTCACCCAATGGAGCATCCTGAGTCTTTGGGTCTCCATGTATGTGTGGATGTGATGGTACAGAGACAGACACTGGCGCCTTTGTGGGAAGAATGCCTGTACCCGAGAGTGGAGCAATCAGTGGTGACAGCACTCTCATCACCTCAAAGACCCCCCAGCCCTGATCTGAGGAAGCTCCAGGCTCTGAAGAACCAGAAGGCATCCCCAGATCCAAGGGGTTGGCTCGAAGGCCAAGCTCACCCATGCCAAAGCCCCGAGAGGCAAGTTTGTCTGATCAGACTCTCCTCCCCAGACTCAGCCAGAAAGCGTTGGCTCCTAGACCCCTCAAGTTCAGATGGAACAGAGGATGCTGGAGCAGTAGTTGGGCCCAAAGATCCTGGTTCAGGTCTAGGGTCTGATGGTTCCACTACAACAAGTTCCAGACACTCTGGCTCCGAGGTCCCGATTGGATTGGATGAGGAACTGATGGAGGGGGAGGTGGTCTTCATCTGCTCCGAATCCCTCTGGGTTGGAGTTTGGCCAGCACCGGTGTCTTCAAAATTCTCTGCACCACAACATCTTTATCATATCTGCTGTGACCTCATCTGAACCTGCTGCTTTCCCAGACTTTATTTTCCTTAGTGCTGTTCTTACATCTTCTAGGGTGTGCTCCTTCTCTTCTTTCATTGTAGACTATGTCTGGGGCAGTACAGCTTCTGTGGGATTATCTTTATTCAGAAGCTGCTAGAAGTCCTCCTTCCAACTGCTGATGTCCTGTGGACTGGTGAGCAGGGTACTGCTGGCATCCCTGTTGAAGGGTGTCTATCCTAGTTATCTGTCTTTGCCTTGAAGCCTGATAAAAGTCTTGTTGTGCCATCTACCGAGTCACACTCCAGAAGCTGGTACAATGCCTCTGATGACTAGTCATTTGCTACTACAGCTACTCTCATTGGTTACCCAACCAGTATTCTTTTCTTAGCCTCGCTCATCTTTTCACTCTCCCACACTTTCCTGAATATTCTTTTCTTAGCCTCGCTCATCTTTTCGCTCTCCCACACTTTCCTGAATATTCTTTTCTTAGCCTCGCTCATCTTTTCGCTCTCCCACACTTTCCTGAATATTCTTTTCTTAGCTTCGCTCATCTTTTCGCTCTCCCACACTTTCCTGAATATTCTTTTCTTAGCCTCGCTCATCTTTTCACTCTCCCACACTTTCCTGAATATTCTTTTCTTAGCCTCGCTCATCTTTTCGCTCTCCCACACTTTCCTGAATATTCTTTTCTTAGCCTCGCTCATCTTTTCGCTCTCCCACACTTTCCTGAATATTCTTTTCTTAGCTTCGCTCATCTTTTCGCTCTCCCACACTTTCCTGAATATTCTTTTCTTAGCCACGCTCATCTTTTCGCTCTCCCACACTTTCCTGAATATTCTTTTCTTAGCTTCGCTCATCTTTTCGCTCTCCCACACTTTCCTGAATATTCTTTTCTTAGCTTCGCTCATCTTTTCGCTCTCCCACACTTTCCTGAATATTCTTTTCTTAACCTCGCTCATCTTTTCGCTCTCTCACTTTCCTGAATATTCTTTTCTTAGCCTCGTTCATCTTTTCGCTCTCACACTTTCCTGAACTCCTCCTTTCTTTCGATAACTTCCTGCACTTCTGCATTCCAACACCAACTTTCCTTACGTACCTCATTTCCATACCTTTCTCAGCCACATATTTGTTATGAATGTGTACATATGAATGTATTCAAAAGCAATTGTTAAACTATCTCCTGCAGGAAGAACTCCTATCCCCTGCACAAAATGGTTTCTGTCCCCCCATAGTACTGACACTGCACTACCTTTACAGATACTGACAGCAAAGCTATGGATAACAGGAAACTAGTCTCCTCATTAGTAGACTTGTCTAAAACCTTCACCATAGTTTGTCACAGCAAACTTCTACTTCAAATGTTCTCACTAATAGACTCAGCCCTCCATTCTATGGTTCAAAGGCTACCTCTCCAATATGTAGGAGTCCTCAAAACAGCACTTCCACTCCCTCTCCATACCTTCCAGTCATCACTGGTGTACCACTAGGCTCTATCCTTGGTCCCCTCCTCCAACATTCTCACTAATACACTCTCCACACATCCATACAACAGGCCTCCCTAATGCAATACCAAGATGATTCCACACTTACATGCACATCTCAAAAAATTACTCAGGAAGCTTTTAACAGACACTGAAACATGGCTTTGTAACAACTCATGGCCAACCCTAAAAACAAACTACTACTTTTTCTCCCAAAATCTCTCTCTCATAAAAAAAAACAAAAAAAAAAAAACAAAATTTAAAATCCTCTCAGTCTCTGAGCCCACATCTGTTCATAGTAAATTATTAGGGATGATAGTGGATGATAATCTTAAACTTGGCCTGAATATACAAAACTGCAAAGAAAAAAAAAAAAAAAAAAAAACTCACCAAAACTAGGGATGCTTTACAGAAGCAAAAACTCTCTTACGAACCAACTAAATCTACACTTAGCACATCTTATCTCCTCCCCTCACTACTTTACGACACTCCCAGCCTTGCTAATTCTTACCCAGTCAGACTTTCTCAGTAATCAAATGTCAATAAATTAATTTATATATATATATATATATATATATATATTAGCCCTCACACATGCCATTTTGAGGCACTGCCATTCTTCTTCAACTATATTTCCTCTTCTTTCTGAGGTGCTAAAGCCCTATTTCCTTGAACTGTTGTGCTTTCACTCCAGTCAACTTGAGCCTTGAGCCTGGTCTCTGTTAACCTTAGAGCCTTCTCTGACCACTGCTTGCAGCTGACTTTGACAACCAGTGCTTGATGCTGTGTGATGACTGCCGTACTGGGGATGACTTTGCAATCAATGAATATACCCCAACACCCTTTATACCCTTTCCTTACAAGGAGTAAGTCTACCTGCGTTACATGTTGGCCACACTTTTATGTGATCTTGTGACTGTCTTTCTTGCTGAACCACGTGGGGGCCACCATCAAGCCATTTGCCAGGAAGAAGTCTAGAATGGCCTCATTTTTATTTATTTATTTTTTATTGCTGTTGCCAGATGCATGTGGATTCAGGTAGCACTTGTATCCTCTTTTGTCTATCCCAATATGAAGATTCAGGTCCCCATTATCAACACCAATTCATGTTGCCCTGTGTTACCTCCTGCAACTGCTGTCTGAATGCCCTCCTTTCCTCACTATCACAGCCCAGCTGTCTAGCATAGGCTGAGATTATGAATAGTGCCTTATCCTTAGACCTGCATCACTCAGGGTCCAGTATATCACTAATTCAGATGACATCTCTCACTGTCGTTTCTCCCACAATTCCCACACCATTTCTAGTCTGCTCTCCTTCTCAACAGTAAACTCTTAATCCTAAGCTTGATGGCTTTGCTGTATTGCCCCCTTTCATCTTGTCTCCTTCAGCTCTTATTATTTATCTTCCAAAACCTCTACTCTAGTTGATAAAAATATACCTTAAGTGTATGTAAAAAGAGCGACTAAATGGTCACTACTTGTATCTTACTATCCATAAGAAACAGCTTCAAATTTCTCATTTTTGTGTTATATTTTTAGTCTCTTCCACATATCCTTAATTATCATAAAATCATTTCAATCCATCCACCTAAATATTTCAACTTATCATCCTTCCAATAAAATATGAGTATTCCTGAACAAATTCCTGTGTGGGTAACACAGTTTAGTGCTGCACCCTTTGATTTCTCATTAATTTTATATGCCTAAAAGGGCTTGAAACTATCTCAAAATGTCCCAAAACATGGACATACCTTTCTCTGGATTTAACAAAAAATAAACAAACAAATAAAATAATGTCATAAGCAAACAAAATAATATCAAATACAAATAAAGCTAACTTTTCTTAATGACGATAACAGTCATATCCTTGAATTTGTGACTCTCATATTTTCTTTACTAATGGCTCTAAATATAAAACAAATGAAGGGTGAACAAGGACACCCCTGTCTGGTTCCTCTTTTCAAGCACAGCTAGTTGAAGAGGAACCCTCCTACCTTAATTCTTGCACTCAACCCTTCATATTTCCTTCTAATTAACCCTCTTATTCTATTGGGGACTGCAAATACATCCATTGCCCTACTCATAAAATTCTAAATGTTTTCTCTGCAGCAAGACCCACGAACAACAGCGGCATTATTTCACACTCTGCTTCCCTCTGAATCACTGTTCTGTTCATGTTTCCAAATGTTCGCATCTCCTCCAACAAAACCACAACGATCCATATCTATAACTTTTGGTGATGCCTCTGCCATTCTCTTAGCTAGAATACACAAACAATTTACAGTCTTGATTTAAAAGTGAAACTAGTCTGTATGAAATTGGGTCTGAAGTGTCTTTACCCTCTTTGGGTAACAAAACCACCACAGTTCTAAGATGCTGGTACCCCCCCCCCCACATTTTAAACAAAACTTTCCAGATCTTTATCCTTTTCTTCCTTCCAAATTTCCAAACTACCACAGGAACACCATCTGTTCCTGTAAATTTCCAAACTACCACAGGAACACCATCTGTTCCTGTAAATTTCCAAACTACCACAGGAACACCATCTGTTCCTGTAAATTTCCAAACTACCACAGGAACACCATCTGTTCCTGCACATTTCCAAACTACCACAGGAACACCATCTGTTCCTGCACATTTCCAAACTACCACAGGAACACCATCTGTTCCTGCACATTTCCAAACTACCACAGGAACACCATCTGTTCCTGCACATTTCCAAACTACCACAGGAACACCATCTGTTCCTGCACATTTCCAAACTACCACAAAACACCATCTGTTCCTGCACATTTCCAAACTACCACAGGGACACCATCTGTTCCTGCAAATTTCCAAACTACCCCAGGAATACCATCTGTTCCTGCAAATTTCCAAACTACCACGGGAATACCATCTGTTCTTGGAGACTTCCCTGTTGATTATACATCATTTGTAGCTCATCTCTTCCTACCTTAGCAATGTATTAACTGACAAGCCTCATTTTTCCTCTAACCTTGGCATAATTAGAAGTTATGTACTCACCATAACGTTCCATCTGAGTAGGTGTATTCATTTGTCTGCAACCTGTGGGTTATGGATCCGATATCGGATCCGAACCGGCATAGTTTTCCAGCTATGGATCCAAGCTCTCAGCTCCTCCCCTCACCCATAATGCCCTGCTCTACCCTCATGACCTCAGATCGAGTTTGCCAAAGCAACAATACCCTCAAAAGGGTAACAAGTAATATGCAGGAAACTGAAAGGCCAGGGGATAAGACAAATGAATACACCTACTCAGATGGAACGTTATGGTCAGTACATAACTTCTAAATCTGAAGTAGGATATTCATTTGTCTGCAACCTGTGGGACAGAGTCCCCAGCTACCTGAATCTTGGGCGCCATCATGGAAGGATATTCCGAGCACCAAAGGATGCTCTACCCTAGATGCAAGATCCAACTTATAGTGAGAAATAAATGTATGAGATGAAGCCCACGTGGCTGCTGCACAAATATCATCTAGAGGAATCCTAGCCTTGAAGGCTGCCGAGGTAGATACTGACCGGGTTGAATGGGCATGAACACCCTCCGTGCGGGCCTTCCTCTGGCCTTGATAAGCCAATAAAATGCACTGTGAAATCCAGCGGGATAGAGAAACTTTGGAAATTGGCTTGCCCAAATTGAATTTTGCAAAGGAAATAAACAGCTGGTCGGATTGCCTATGACCAGCTGTCCTGTTGAGATAAAATCTTAGTTGCCTGTGAACATCTAGTGAGTGTAGCCTATATTCACCTTTGTTTTCATACTTAGGGAAGAAAACAGGGAGGTTAATGGATTGATTGATGTTTGCTTCAGAAGCGATTTTAGGAAGGAAGGACGGGTTGGTCCTGAGGGAGACACGGTCCGGATAAAAACCAAGTAAGGAGGTTTAGCTGATAAGGCTTGAAGTTCAGAAACTCTCTTGGCTGATGTAATGGCTACCAAAAAGGCTGTCTTGTAAGACAAGAATTTGAGATCCACTGTAGCGCTCGAAGGGGAGCGGTCAAGGCCTGTAGGACCAAAGAAAGGTCCCAAGGAGGAACTGCTTGCTTTATAGGGGCCTGAGAAGGAAAGTACCCTTAAGAAAAGTTTTGCACAATTTGGCTGACATAAGAGGAAGAGACTCTTGACCAATGTGATAGTGAGAAATAGCCAGTTGAACTTTGACTGTGGAACTGCTGGCACCATCATTAAAGAGAGAGGTTAGAAAATCAAGCACTACAGGAGAGGAACCGTGAAGGGATCTAGGCCTTGCCGCCCGCCCACACAGAGAAACGCTCCATTTGCTTCGTAAACCTTTCTAGTGGATGGTTTATGAGCCGCCACTAAAATAGCCTTACCGGAGAAGAAATACCGAGTCCTTATCAAGAGTGGAACTGGAGCAGCCAAGCGGTCAGCTTCAGGTTGTCCAGGTTCGGAGGAGGAATGCAGGAAGGATGGGATATCAGATCCGAATGGGATCTAGAATCCAAGGAGGATTCACCGAGTGAGACCTTAGGAAGGGGAACCAGATCTGTCGAGGCCAGAATGGAGCAATGAGAATCATTCTGCAACCCACCCGAGAGGCTTTCTGAAGAACTTGCAGCATCAGAGGCAAGGGTGGATAGGCATACAGAAGACCGGGTGGCCAAGCATGCACCAGAGCTGCCTTGGGGTACCTCCGGGAGGAGGTATTAAAAAACTGTCGCACTTGGTGTTTGAGGGAGAAGCAAAAGATCGCATGAAGGGTTCCCCACCGTGCGAAATATGCTCGCCTACTTGACAATTGAGAGACCACTCGTAAGGTGTCAGAATGGTGCGACTGAGCTTGTCCGCTAGGATGTTGGACCGACCGGAATGTGTGCTATGAGAAAGCGATTGGTGGAGGTTGCCCATTCCCAAACTCTCATGGCCTCTCGACAAAGAGGGTAAGACCTTGTTCCCCTTGCTTGTTGATGTACCAGACAACAGACATATTGTCCGATTGAATCGCAATTGTTCCCAAGGGAAGAAAGTCCTGAAGTGCTAGCAACGCTAAGAGCACTGCTCTCATCTCTAGAACATTGATATGCAGTAAGGTCTCTGAATCGCACGTGCCTTGGACTGTCCGGCCCATAAGTGCCCCCCCCACCAGGCGGGGGCGTCCGTGGGTCACCGAGAGAGGGGAGAAGAACAAAAAATGGGACCCTGGAGATCCGGGAGTGGAGCCACCACAAGAGGGACCGCTGCAAGCCTTGCTGATCGCTATGGGATGATGCATGGGAGAGCAAGGTATGACCACTGAACTAAGAGCGCCCACTGTAGAATGCGATGCGATGGAGCCTGGCAAGAGGAAGAAGTGCTATCGATGAAGCCATGGACCCTAGAGCCCTCAGGACCAACTCCGCTGGAACAGAACATGAATGGAGAATGGCCCGCACCTGGAGCTGCAGATTTAGAACTCTGTCCGCAGTGAGGAAGGCTCGTAAACTCCTTGTGTCTAGTCTGGCCCCTATGAAATCTAAGAGCTGAGTGGGTGCCAGGTTGGACTTGTTTGTATTTATTGTGATGCCCAGAAATGGAGCAAGATGGAGAAAGGAGTCTCAACCGAGAAGTAGATGCCTTGTTGGGGCCAGTCGTCCAGGTAGGGAAAGACCTGCACCCCTGAAGCCTCAGGTGGGCCGCTACCACTGCTAGTACTTTGGTAAACACCCTGGGGCTGTGGTGAGACCAAAGGGAAGGACCCGAACTGGTAGTGACTGGCTCCCAGCCGGGCGGAGAAACCTCCTGGGCGATCTGTCCATTAGGATGTGGTATGAGATCTATCGAGCACATCCAGTGGCCTTCTCCCAGAAGGGGAGAATAGATTGTAGAGTGACCATTCGAATTTTTCTTTGGGACTGCCAGGTTCAAGAGAGAGAGGTCTAGGATTGGTCTTAGTTCCCCGTTTTTGGCACTAAAAAGAACCTGGAGTAGAACCCTGATCCGATCTGGTCTGGGGAACGGGCTGGATGGCTCTTTTCTCTAGCAGATGGCCAATTTCTGCAGGGACTGCAACTTTGGAAGGTGCAGGAAAGGGATCCGATATCCGCTGGATATGATTTGGCGAACCCAGCGGTCCGATGTTATGGACTCCCATGCGCTAGGTGCCCCCCGTCCCGACTGCCTCCAGAGTAGAGCAGTCGGGCAACAGAGAAAGGTTCCCTGGACCCAAGTTTCTGGGAGCCCCTCTGCCTCTACCTGTCCTCCTCTGCCACGGAAGGACTGGTTGTCCAGAGCAGGCTGGGACTGCTGCGACTTCCGAACCACATCTTCTTCTGACCCTTTTGGTTCCTAGAATAGGGCCTCTGGGGTGCAGAGAAGCGATTCCCACGGCAGACAGCGCCTTCCCTTCCTTCGCTCTGGGTCAACGACGGTCTTGCCAAACAGAGCAGAACCATCAAAGGGGTTAGCAAGCGCCGCCTTGAAGGGCTCAGATGGCGGAGCCAGGCCTGACGTCTAGTGACCAGTCCTGTCCCCCGTAGCATGGGAGAGTAGCCGCATAAGTATTTGTGACTGACCTAAGGGTGGCCATTTTGGTGGAGTGCAGAGCTCTGTCCTCCTCCGAAATGGACTCAGATGCAGCGTTAATAAGGTCTCGCTGCATCCGAATAACATGTGCCAAATAGTTCAGCGCCCTTACCAGAGAAGGTCAACTGAACATCTGCTTCCCCAAGCGGTCCATCATCCGAGACTCCTTGCTCGGTGGGTGGACTGAGGGACTCTCCTGAGCCAGTTCCCTTTGTGGCCGCCATCAACATGGCATCTACAGGAGGCCCCTTACTCCAATGGGTCCTGTCAGAAGGCGGGCTAAGGATTCTATCAGGTCTTTTGGGAATTGGCTCCACGGTGTCCGTTCTTCCACGCCCTGGTGGTAATAAGGTCCACCAGGGGTCGGCAGGGGACACCCAAGAGGTAGACGGGCCTGCTTCAATGCCTCCAAGAACACGGACTCGAGGAAGACTTGGGGCAGACCACCCCTTTCCATGATGTCTCCGAGGAGACATCCTCGGGGGAGACCGTGGGGAGCCTTCCCTTCCTCCAAGTCCGTGTCTTCAGTGAGAGACTCAGGGGTCAATGTGCCTCCTCTCTTGCCATTGCTTAGCGGAGCCTCCTCTGGGGGCTGTCAGAGGAGTAGCAATTTGCTCCATGGGAGCAACTTGGGCACAGAACGGGCTGTCCCAGGGGCCGGATGGTGGAAGCCTGGCCCAGTGCAGAGGGAGCGGGGTCCGAGACCCTCAACAGAGCCCCTCCACTACATCAAAAGCCAAGAGCACTGATCCCCGGATCCGGGTCGGATCCAGGCTCTGAGAGATCGGGTCCAGGCATGGTCGGATCCGAGTACCAAGTACTATCGCTCCGACCTCCCCTCCCCCTGGCGGGTCGGAGAAGGAGCAATAGGCTTCACTCCCATCTGCATCTGGGCCTGGATGAACCTTCTCATCATCCGTCCAGATCAGCATCCTATGGGTAGATGCCTGGAATGCCTCCTCGATAGCCTCCTCCTCAGGACCCGTGAGAAGCACACAGGTGACCGGAGCCGAGAAGGAGGAGACCGACCACTGGAGGTGGCCGGGAGAAGCGGTGCTTCTCCTCCTTTCCTTTTAGATGCATCCCTCTCCTGTCCTGAAGAAGGAGTTTGAGTCCCAGGAGCAGGAGGGGTGCCCAAGACCAGCTTGGACCTCGGGTTGAACCCTGCACAAATGGAACAACCAGATGTGAGGTGTTCAACCCCAAGACACACCGTGTGTGTGGGCAATCAGAGCTTGAGAGCTTACACACACAGCATATTAAAAATATTGACTTAGGCTGTTCAGCCATAGTCACCAAAGTTAACCTAAAGTTACAGAAAGTAACTGTAAAACAATAAAGAAGCACACAGGCCTCACACACACGGAGGGAATAAAATTTACTACAGAAAATTAAATTAAACTAAAAACAATCAATAATAATAGGAAACCTACAACTTTCACACAAAAAGTTAAAGAAGGCAAAATTCTCTATTTTAAACAAGAAATATCCACTTAGCTGAGAGCTATGAAATCCACATCTAGTTACCAGCGCGGCAAACAAGATCTGGGGTCATGAGGGTAGAGCAGGGCATTATGGGTGAGGGGAGGAGCTGAGAGCTTGGATCCATAGCTGGAAAACTATGATCCATAACCCACAGGTTGCAGACAAATGAATATCCTACTTCAGATCTATATATTTCATAAATACTTCCATTTGTGTCTTTTCTTGGTTTCCACATTCCTCTTTACAGAAATTCTCATAAAACATCTGAAATATCTCTAATACCGGTAAGTAATCGTTGGTTAACTTTATCATAGGCTCCCATATTTTGGCCAATACCCACTCTAATGTCTTTTGCCTTGTTTTTGTGCTCTGGAGTTATCAAAAACGGCAGCGTTCCTAAACTCATACACATTATCCAATACTTCCTTCCTGTTTTATCAATTTCACTTTATCAGACCCTATAAATAATTACTATCACATTTTCCAGTTCCACTCTCTATTTCTGCCCTATTTTTAGACTCCATTTTCATTTTATCTTACTCACTACTTATCCTTTCTGAAGAAATTTTCTGTCTTCCCTAATAACTCTTAATTCCCACTACCCACTCTTTAAACTCCTCTTTTCTGACAAGTAGGAAAACACTGGTGACTCTTTTTACTTAATTACCCTGCACTTTATCTTAGTTTTATCATTGTATCATCTAAAACTAGTTACTAGAAGTGTGTCAAAGCTTTCAATACACATGCTCCTGTGAAACAAATGTTATCCAGTCTAATCCAGTTACCTCACCTTTGGGAATAACATGTAAATTCCAACTACTGAATTCACATCTTCCATAACAAATATTCTCATATATATGTCTTCAGAAATCTACCTGCTTTTATGATACTTTCCTTTCTTGGTCCCTTGGATACATCCTCACTACTGCAAAACAAATTCCAGTCTCCACCCATAAAAAATATCCCCCACTCCAAGTTTATGTCTCAATTGTTTTATGTTCCATAACAAGCCATTTTGATGGAATATTTAGACATGCTAACATAACTCCCTTGTCAAAAGCCCATTATACCACAAATCTACCAATATCTTTTTCCCTCTTCTAACACAAATGGAACCACTCTGGTAATCAGTATTACTTCCATTTTCCTTTGTCCCTGATATTCTGCTGAATAGCCACCCTGAAATCCTTTCTTTGTCAAATTTACATGTTCCTTTCTATCCAAATGTGTCTCCTGCAACACTGATAGCTGCACCATATACTTCTTAATTTAATCTCCTTTTTATCTACACCCATAAAGCCATTTACATTCCAAGACAATATGGACATAGCAGCCATTATGAGAGAAAACTATTACTCTCATACATCATACATGACAGTTCTTTTGAATGTATTTCCAACTTTTGGCTTACATGCAAACCTTAATGTCTGGCAGACTGATGGTTAAGCAGATGTTTCTTCTTTTCTGCATTTGAACCCATCATTTTCCATTACCTTTTTATCCTTCAATGAAAACACACAGAAAAAAAACTAAAATTCCCATTCCCTTTTCACTTAAAATAAACACACAAAATCATGTACATTTTCAACAAATAATGTTTCAACCTACAGATAGTAGTGCTTGTCCCAGATTAATGGCTGCTGCAACAAGCACTGCCTAATCTAAAGTTAATTTTAACCATGCTAAAGCACATTACAGCCTGTGCTCCTGATTGTGCTTAGCTCTTTTGTTATCTGTACTCCCACTCCAACTGTGAGAAATAGCCTGCATGCTTTCAGTAAACTAACTTTTTATTTATTTTTTTCTTGGTTTATGACATTTGCTTACCGGGAAAGTCCACTGGGCTGAACAGAGCCCATTTTTAGTGGAGGGCTGGGGAGAAAACCTCCAATACACTAATACAATAAGGAAATTACAGTACAGAGGTGGCTATCACAAGGTAGTTACAACATTTACAAGAATTACTACAATACAAACAAAGGCAATAATGTTAAAACTTGCAAAACTACAAAATGTAGGAATGAAATGAAACAAAAGACAAAGAATAGGT
Organism: Protopterus annectens; assembly: GCF_019279795.1. NCBI lineage: Eukaryota > Metazoa > Chordata > Ceratodontiformes > Protopteridae > Protopterus > Protopterus annectens. Next base: position 1,912,402,130 of record NC_056743.1, on the reverse strand, counting down.
CATTTTAAATGAAGCAAAACACATCAGTTCAAACAAAAAAAAATATCAGGAAAAAAACTAGATTTATCAATTTGTGTGTGTAGTGGCTATGGGTTCTAAATCTGAATAAGTGAGGAAAGAAGATAAGAAAGAAATGAGAAAAGGAAGAAAGAGGTTACACGACATTAAAGGTAGTGAGAAGTATAAAAGATTTAGTAATGGTTGTTATGGCATCTAGGTCCCTTTGACTGGAGGAAAAGCATGGTTAGATGGTTGGAATCTTAAGAAGAGCAATACTGGGTCTGAGTTTGGGGGAGAGAGCTAAGTGATAGCATTAAACAAGGCAGAACAGTTGCAGATCCAGTTGGAGAGGTGTTTTTGGAGGGCAGTTTTGAATATGATGGGATGTTGTTCAGAGCATAAGGAGAAGGGGAGATTGTTCCAAGCCTGGTCATAGTCCAGGCATACAGGAGTTTACCTGCTGATTGGTTAAGTTTGTGGACTCGTAGTAAGGTTTTGATTTTATGAGCATAATGCCCTAGTGGGGAAGTAAAGGGAAAATAAGGAGCTGAGTGCAGGGCAGTCTTGTGGTTTGTAAATTAGTCTGTGAGGGGTAGTTAGTTGGAGAAAAGCTCTTTAAAAACTTTAGTCCTAAGAAAGAAGTACAGTGGTTACCCTTAAATAAATTTAAATTTTGTGGTGTTCTTTTAAATGCATTAAAGTATTAAGACTGCTGGAGAGGCTACTAGTTCTTAACTACTTCCCACAATTTCAATCTTTTATTTTTCACCAAACTGCTTGCCACTCTACCATTAAATCTTACATTTTTTCTCAACAAATAGTGCTTAAAACTCAAGATTAATTGCATGTACCTGCAGATAGCTTTTCCCCAAGTAAAAGCAGTTAATGAGAAAAAACCAGTAATAATTTTGCAGATAAATGAAGAAATCTTTGTAAATTGCACTCAGAGCACAATGTATAGACATCCTTGGCCAACTCCCTGCACCTGCAGAGATGTTGTCTCTCACTGATGACATTTCCTAATGGCACAAAAATGTACTAACTTTGTATACACAAGAAAAGTACAGTTTTGTACCTACCATAAATGTAGATGTCCGATAGATATGCAATTGCAGTCATAACATATGGGTTGTCCTGCCTCAGGCAGCCCTCGGTCGGCCGGATTCCAAAGTCTGGGTCCGACGTCGGCTGATGTCGCATTTCTCTCCGACATCAGAGCGGCTGGAGTACATAAGCATCAGCCGATGCCATCTTCTTCAGTGTTTCTTGCCCCAGATGCCAGGTGCCCTCCAAGGAAGGCTGTAATCAAATTGGAAGATGAAACAGATTTCCAGACAAATAAATAAACAATAAACAGATACACCATAACAGATATCCCCAGCTAAGGGTAACAGGGATAGGAGTGGACCCAAGGCATAGAGGGGAAGGAGGGAGGGAAAACCCGACTGCAGTTGCATATCTATCGGACATCTACATTTATGGTAGGTACAAAACTGTACTATGTCCTTCAAGAATGCAACTGCAGTCATAACATATGGGTTGAATACCATAGCTTAGCTGGGGGAGGTGGAATGCTCTAAGAAAAGGATGGTGTAGATATCAATCCCTGCAGGACTGCAGAAGCAAAGCCTGCTCTGGATCTGGAATATAGAGGAAGGTTGTAGTGTTTGGAAAATGTATGCACAGAGCTCCATGTAGCAGCTTCTAAAATGTCTTTTGTAGGCACCCCTCTTAAGAATGCTGTAGAGGTGGCTGTAGCTCTGGTGGAGTGTGGTCTGACATTGGCTGGCACACTCTTTCCATGGAAGGAATAACAGAATCTGATGCAATGTCCAATCCATTTAGAAATTGTCTGTTTTGAAATTGCTTTTCCTTGTACTCCAGGGGCGTAAGCTACAAAAAGCTGATCAGACTTCCTACTGGTCTTGGTTCTGTCCAGGTAGTAGCGAAGCTGTCTGTGAATGTCCAAGGTATGCAACAGTCTTTCCCCTTTGTTCTCAGGATTGGGAAAGAAAGTAGGCAGGTGAATTGCTTGATTTAAAGAGACCCTAGATACCACTTTTGGGAGAAAGGTAGGGTTGGTTCAGAAGAGACCCTGTCTCTGTGAAAAGTTATGAACAGTGGTATAGCCATTAGGGCCTGTAATTCCGAAACCCTTCTTGCTGAGCTAATGGCCAACAGGAATGCTGTCTTCCAGGAGAGAAATTGTAAATCCACAGAAGCTGCTGGCTCAAAGGGAGGTACAGTCAATTTTTCTAGGACAAAGTTGAGGTCCCAAGCTGGTACTGGTGCCTTTCTTGGGGGCTTTATATTCTTGATTCCTCTAAGAAATTGCCTTAACCAAGGATGTGAAAATACAGGTGGATCAGTGTTGTATCTAGCTGAGATAGCTGAAGCATGTATTTTTATAGAGGAGTATGAGAGTCCATTATGTAGCATATCTGCCAAATATTCCAGGATGAGTGGGATGCTCAAAAGTGATGCATCATGGCCCTTGGTGGTATTCCAAATGCTGAATCTCTTCCATTTGGCTGAGTAAACCTTTCTGGTGGATGGTCGGTGGGCTTCTGTCAGTATCCGCTGAACTTCTTTGGAAAGAGGTAGGTTGAGGTTATTCATGGGATCTCCCAAGCTGTTAGCTGTAGCGTCTGGATGTTGGGATGAACTGTCCTGAAGTTGTGTTGAGTCAGAAGTTGGGGCCATTGAGGGAGGGCCCATGTTTTGTTGTGACATATGCTCCGTAGTAGTGGGTACCAGTGCTGTCTTGGCCAGTCTGGAGCTATTAGGATCCCCTTGGGCTGCTCTGCTTTGATCTTTAGTAACACTGTGGTCATCAGTGGCAGAGGTGGAAATGCATAGATTTTTAGGGAGCTCCAGTTGAATGAGAGAGCATCTATTTTCCATGCTTTTGGATGATATGTCCTTGAACAAAACTTCTGTATTTGATGATTGAGGTGGGAGGCAAATAGGTCTATGTCCGGCCTGCCCCATGTCCAAGTGAGACTGATAAAGATTTCTGGATGTAACCTCCATTCGTGGGGGTCTAGGAAATTCCTGCTTAGACTGTCCGCCAGAACATTGTCTTTGCCTGGAACAAACTGGGATTGCAACTGTATGTTTAGGCTCAGTGATTTTTCCCAAAGATTCATTGTCAGTCTGCAAAGGGGTAAGAATGAGTGCCCCCCTGCTTGTTTATGTACCACATCACAGTGGTGTTGTCTGTCCGTATTAGTAGGTGGCCTGGTTGTAGTTGTTGTCCGAAGGCCTCGATGGCATGCATTACTGCCAGCATTTCTTTTTGGTTGATGTGCAGATGTGTTTCCTTTGGAGACCATTGTCCTTGAATACATCTGCCCTCCATGTGCGCCCCCATCCAAGGTCTGAGGCATCTGTGGTCATGGTCTGTGTTATCTGAGGTTTTCTGAATGACATACCTGTGTTTGACTGGCTTACTGAGGCCCACCATAGAAATTCCTTTTGAAGACATGGAATGAGTGGTATGGTTGCTTCTAGGTTGTTGCTGTGTTGAGACCATAAGCTTTTTAGGTATCATTGAAGCTTTCTCATGTGTAGTCTTGCTAGTGGTATCAGTAGAATGCAGGATGCCATGTAACCCAGGGCCTGTAGGAATCTCCTTGCAGTCATCTGGGTGAGCTTTGCTAAAGTTTTGAAGTAAAGAGTCAGCTTCTTTTGCTTGTCTTCTGTCAGGTAAGCCATTTGAGAGGCTGTGTCTAGTTTGGCTCCTAAGAAGGTAATTTGCTGGGATGGCTGAAGTCTTGACTTTTGAAAGTTGACTGTGTATCCCAGAGCCTGTAGCAAATGTATGACATAATTCAAGTTTTTTGTCAAAGTTATTTTGTCGTCCGCTTGTATGAGGCAATCGTCCAGGTACGGGTAGATTTGAATCCCCTGGAGCCTGCAATGAGCAATTACTGAAGCCAGGCATTTCGTGAATACTCTGGGCGCAGTAGATAAGCCAAATGGCAATGCTGAGAATTGATAATGCTCTGGCCCTGCAAGAAATCTGAGGTATCTTCTGCAGCTGTGTCTGATAGGGACATGCAGGTATGCCTCCTTGAGGTCCAGAGTAATCAGCCAAGACCTCTTGCCCAGCATGGGAAGGAGTTGTTGTAGAGTCAGCATTTTGAACTTTGGTACTATGAGAAAAGTGTTTAAAGCGGACAAGTCCAGTATTGGTCTCCATTGAGTTTCTTTTCTTGGAACAAGGAACAGTCTTGAGTAAAAACCCTGACCTTGTTCTTGTTGTGGAACTTTTTCTATTGCTTTGATCTGAGCAAGCAGAGAAATTTGCTTGATAGCCTCTGCCCTCTGGTTTCGTGGCAGGTTTGGTATACCCAGTTTTCTTGGCAAGGTATGAAAATGGAACCTGTAACCGTGGTCTATAATGTCCAAAATCCATTTGTCCTTTGTCAGTTTGTGCCAATTTCTTGTAAACAGAGATAATTTTCCGCCCAAAGGAGCTTCTGCTTGCTCCTTGGTCAGCGGACCTAGAGGAAAGTCATTGAGAATGTCCCTGTGGGGCGGGAGAAACCCCTGTGTCACTTCTTTCGTTTCCTGGTTGCCATTGTCGTCCCCTGTAGGATCCTCTGTATTGGCTTCTTCCTCGGCCACGCCTGCTTTTGCCCCTTTGAAATCTTTCAGGATTAGGAAAGGACCAGTTTTTAGAAGGCCAGTTCCTGCTGAATCTAGGTGGCTGAACCTGGAGGAAATCTTTGACTGTCTGAACTGACTTGGCTTTTTCCTCAATGGACTTTAACACATCTTTAGCATTAGCACCAAAAAGCTTGTTCTTTTCCAAGGGTGCATCAAGAAGTTTTGCCTTAACATGATCTGGTAAAGGTTGATCTTTTAACCATGCATGTCTACGAATGACCACCCCACTCATAGCTGCCCTACATGAAGCTTCCAATGCATCATATCCACACTGTAGAAAGTGATTGCTAACTTGCTGAGAATTGTGTACAGCCTCCTACAAAGACTTCCTATCTAAAGGTTCAGGGGAGGCCAATCTTTTCTGTAAATCATCTAACAGGAAATCCTGATATTGAAACATGTGAAAGAGACAATTGAGAGCTCTCATAGATAAAGTAGTGGAGGTGTAGACCTTCTTCCCCCATCTCTCTAAGGACCTTGCTTCCCTGTCGGAGGGCAAAGGGTTTTTGGAGGTGGTAGCTGAAACCCCTTTAGGCCCCTGGGAAATTGTTTCTAAATCAACAGCATGGGCCCTAAAGAAATGAGAATGGGTTTCTGGAACCCTATAGTATCTGTCAGGCCTGACAGGAGCAGGAGGAAGAGTATCAGGGGTAACACTGGAGTCAGAGTATAAATCATCCAAAACATCAAGCACAGGAGGTATAGCTAAGGGTCTGTGTTGGGGCTTTTTAAGGAAGGTTTGAAGGCGCTTTCCGGAATCTGAATATTCCTGGCCTTGCCACTTAAAATGCTCCCTCATGGAATGCAGAACTTCCCCAAAAGACATATCCTCAGGAGGAGAAGCCGAAGGGATAGAATCCTCTGCATCTGAATCCTCATAGGTCTGGAAGAGCTCTTCCTGGCTTTCGGAGTGAACAGAGTCCTCAGAATCTTCATCTGTGGGAAGAGGGTCAGGGGGTTCAACCCTAGGCCTCTTATCAGGAGGAGTCTGGGATCCTCTCTCAGGATGGGCCTGGGAACCTCTGATCAGGGAAATTAAATCTGCGGCCATAGCCATGATATGAGTTTCAGGAGTAGGCTGAGGTAAGGTCTTAGCAGAAAGATGCTTGGACTTGCTGGCTGCCTTGGCACGTGTGTAGGCCTTGATAGACATGGACATGGGAGGCCTAGCCTCTCCACGTGCAGGAGTGACCTTATCCACAGCAATGGTCTTGGGCATTTCCTCCGTTTCAGTATCCGGAGGAAAATCAATAACTGGCGTCGGTGTGGCCTCCGGTATCGGAGGTATCAGCAATGCGGTGTCTTCGGTTCGGAGCGGTGGAATAACCGCCTCAGAGGGAACCGGAGCACTCGCGGTTAATTTTGGCGTGGTGTCGGTGGAAGACGCGGGCCGAGGATGTCGGTCCCGGTCTTTCCGTTTCTTAGGAGTCTGCATTGTCGGTTGTTCCGACGGCATCGTATAATCAAATTTATCGCCGAAAAAGTCTTCAGCGAACTCCGCCCGGCGCCTGAGAGTGCGCTTGTTAAAGCGAGCACAGGCGGCACAGGCCGAGACGTTGTGGTCTGGGCCAAGGCAAGGGAGGCAGTAAGAGTGGAAATCCTTATGAGGTATTTGTTTACCACAAGACAAACAATTATTTACTTTTTCAGTAATTTCTGACATCGGCTGAGGCAAGAAAAGGTCCCCAACGGGGTACTTAGCTTTTTTGATGACTTCGGATTCGAAGAATACAGGAGCTGACCGACCGGCACTTGCGAACTGCTTCTGCTTCGGGCACTGCGTGGCAAGAAAGACTGAAGAAGATGGCGTCGGCTGATGCTTATGTACTCAGCCGCTCTGACGTCAGAGAGAAATGCGACATCAGCCGACGTCGGACCCAGACTTTGGAATCCGGCCGACCGAGGGCTGCCTGAGGCAGGACAACCCATATGTTATGACTGCAGTTGCATTCTTGAAGGACATCTTACTATTTCTATGTCTTTCATCATTTTGCCTTATTCTACAAGCCTATTTGCTTAACAAACCTTGTCAATAGCTTAAACAGAGGGCATTAATATAGGTTGTACCCCTGTATAATGAGGGAAATTATGTTAATTCTTCCTATACCAATATACTCTTACAACCAACCCCACCCCAGCAGCCCAAAATTACAGCATTATATTAAATTCAACTTTTTTTTCAGACCAGCCATTTCTACCTGGTTACAGTATAAAGCCTGACTGTCTTACAACTAAGAAAAGTATTTGCTCACTTTAATATCTTTACCATATACAGGAGTTACTGATAAGACTCCCCCACCTCACATTTAAATTACCCTTGACTGCACACTATACAAAACAGTTCTACAAAATAATGTGGAGTTTTATATTATGTTTATACAAACATTAATAATAAAAAGCACTCTATTTACAGCTACTTCCTTCCTTTCAGTGTCCTTCCAAACATTAATGACATAAAATTAGGTATATCCTTTATAGTTTACCCGCAAGTTTAAGTCAACAAAATTGCAATTTTTCTAAATAACTTCTTGTAAAAAGTACAGTTTTGTACCTACCATAAATGTAGATGTCCGATAGGTATGCAACTGCAGTCCTGACATATGGGTTGTCCTGCCTCAGGCAGCCCTTCGGTCGGCCAGATTCCAAAGTCTGGGTCCGGCATCGGCTGATGTCGCCCTTTCCCCGACATCAGAGCGCCTGGGGTATAAAAGCGTCAGCCGACGCCATCTTCTTCAGTGTTTCTTGCCCCAGATGCCAGGTGCCCTCTAAGGAAGGCTAAATTTTGAAAATAGAGAAAAAATTCCAGACAAGCACAACAACATAAAAACAAATACACCATAAAAGATTACCCCAGGTAGCTAAAATGAGGGGTATAAACCCAAAAGAATACCACAGAGGGGTAGCTGGGAGGGAAAACCTGACTGCAGTTGCATACCTATCGGACATCTACATTTATGGTAGGTACAAAACTGTACTATGTCCTTCAAGGATGCAACTGCAGTCCTGACATATGGGTTGAATACCATAGCCAAACTGGGGGTGGTAGGCACTAAGACAAAGATGGTGTAGCTAAAATGCCCTGCAGGACTGCAGAAGCAAACCCTGCTCTGGATCTGGAATATAAAGGCAGGTTGTAATGTTTGGAAAATGTATGTACGGAGCTCCATGTAGCAGCTTCTAAAATGTCCTTTGTTGCCACTCCTCTTAAAAAGGCTGTGGAGGTGGCTGTAGCTCTGGTGGAATGTGGCCTGATGTCAGCTGGCACAGTTTTTCCATGAAAAGAGTAGCAGAATCAAATGCAATTTCCAATCCATTTGGAAATTGCTTTTCCCTGCAATCCAGCAGCACAAGCTACAAAAAAAGCTGGTCAGATTTTCTGAAAGACTTTGTTCTGTCCAAGTAGTAGCGCAACTGTCATGTCCAAGGTGTGCAGAAGTCTCTCTCCTTTATTTTGAGGATTGGGAAAGAAGGTAGGCAGGTGAATAGCTTGATTCAGGGACACCCTGCATACCACCTTTGGCATGAATGAAGGAATGGTTCTCAAAGAAACTGTCCCGATGAAAAATGAGAAATGGTTGTATTGCCATAAGGGCCTATAGCTCAGAGACTCTTCTTGCTGAGGTTACTGCCAGAAGGAAAGCTGTCTTCCAAGACAGAAATTTCAACTCTGAAGATGCTGCTGGTTCAAAGGGAGAAAGAGTTAATTTTTCCAGCATGAAGTTGAGGTCCCATGCAGGCACTGGTGGTTTCCTTGGAGGGTTGATGTTCTTTATACCTCTTAGAAACTGTCTTAGCAATGGGTGAGAAAATACAGGCGGATCAGTGTTATATTTGGCAGATATTGCTGAAGCATGTATTTTTATGGAAGAATATGAAAGGCCATTGTGGAGCATTTCAGCCAAATATTCTAGGATCTGTGGAATGCTCATCACTGATGGGTCTTGACCCTTTTTGCTGTTCCAGATAAGAAATCTCTTCCATTTTGCTGAGTATGTTTTTCTAGTGGAAGGTCTGCGCGCCTCCAGGATGATATCTTTTACCCTTTTGGAAAGTGTATCCTGAGGAATAGTCATGGAATCTTCCAAGCTGTCAGCTTCAATGTTTTCAAGCTGGGGTGTAGTGTCCCGTAATTGTGCTGTGTCAGAAGAAGTGGCCTTTGAGGAAGGAGCCACGGATTGGTGTGTGTCAAGCTCCGTAGCAGTGGGTACAAGTGTTGTCTTGGCCAGTCTGGAGCTATCAGTATGACTTTCGATTGCTCTGTCTTGATCTTTAGTAACACCTTGGTCATCAATGGAAGAGGTGGGAAGGCATATAGTGTTAGAGAGTTCCAAATGAAGGAGAGAGCGTCCACCTTCCATGCTTGAGGATGGTATGTCCTTGTGCAAAACATTTTCAGATGGTGATTGAGGTGGGAGGCAAAAAGATCTATGTCCAGCCTTCCCCATGCTTGAGTTATTTGTAAGAAAATGTCTGGATGCAACATCCATTCGTGTGGATCCATGATGTTTCTGCTTAGGCTGTCCGCCAGAACATTGTCCTTCCCTGGTACAAACTGGGATTGTAACTCTATTTTCAATTGTAGGGAAATATCCCAGAGATTCATTGCCAGTCTGCAAAGAGGGTAGGAATGGGTACCTCCTTGCTTGTTTATGTACCACATAACTGTGGTATTATCTGTCTTTATTAGTAGATGGCCCTGATGCATGAACTTTTCGAAGGCCTTGATTGCATGTATCACTGCCAGCATTTCTTTTTGGTTGATGTGCAGGTGCTTTTCTTTTTGTGTCCATTGTCCTTGAATGCATCTGCCCTCCATGTGCGCCCCCCATCCATGGTCTGAGGCATCTGTTGTAATGGTTTGACTTGTATGAGGCTTGCTGAAAGGCAGACCTTTGTTTATCTGGCTTGCTTGAGCCCACCACAGAAATTCCTTTTGAAGGCATGGAATGAGTGGGATCAATGCTTCCAGGCTGTGGCTGTGTTGAGACCATAGACTTTTTAGATACCACTGTAGTTTCCTCATATGCAGCCTTGCTTGTGGAATTAGAAGAATGCAAGATGCCATGAAACCCAGGCCTGCAGGATTTTCCTTGCAGTCATCTGGGTGTGTGTTGCTAATTTTCTGAAGTATTCTGGTAATTGATTTTGTTTTTCTTTTATCAGAAACGCCATCTGGGTGTTTGTGTCCAGTGTGGCACCGAGGAAAGGTATTTGTTGGGATGGTACGAGACTTGATTTCTGAATATTGACTGTGTATCCCAAGGCCTGCAGTAGGTGAATGACATAGTCCAAGTTTTTTAACAAGGCTTGTTGGCTGTCCGCTTGTATAAGGCAGTCGTCCAGGTAAGGGTATATTTGTAACCCCTGAAGTCTGCAATGTGTAATTACTGATGCCAGGCATTTCGTGAACACTCTGGGCACAGTAGATAAGCCAAAGGGCAATGCTGAGAATTGATAATGCTCTGAGCCTGCAAGAAATCTGAGGTATCTTCTGCAACTTTGTCTGATTGGGACATGCAGGTATGCCTCCTCGAGGTCCAGAGTTACCAGCCAAGACCCCTTGCCCAGCATGGGAAGGAGTTGCTGTAAAGTCAGCATTTTGAATTTTGGCACAATAAGGTAAGTATTCAGTGCGGACAAGTCCAGAATGGGTCTCCATTGGTTTTGTTTTCTTGGAACAAGGAACAGTCTTGAATAAAATCCTTGTCCTTGTTCTGCAGAAGGAACCTTTTCTATTGCTCTTATTTGAAGTAGGTTGGTTACTTGTTTGAGTGCCTCTGCCCTTTGATTTGGTGGCAGGTTTGGCCTGCCATGTCTTGTTGGTAGTGTATGAAAATGGAATCTGTATCCTTTGTCTATTATGTCCAGTATCCATTTGTCCTTTGTAATATTGTGCCAATTTTGTGAGAATAAAGATAATTTTCCGCCCAAAGGTGCTTCTAATTGAGCCCTGGATGGCGGAGTCAAAGTCAAGTCATTGAGATTGTCCCTGCGGAGCAGTGGAAGGTCCTACCCCACCTCTCTGGTTTGGAGGCTGCCATTGACGTCCTCTGTAGGAGCCTCGAGTTTGCCCTCTACCTCTGCCATGTCTGTTTTTGCCTCTCTGAAATTTGTCTGTGTCTGGAAAGGACCAATGCTTAGAAGGCCAATTCCTGCTGAATCTTGGAGGCTGTACCTGGAGGAAATCTTTGACTGTTTGCACTGATTTTGCCTTTTCCTCTATTTTCTTTAAAACCTCTTGTGCAGTAGCACCAAATAGCTTATGTTTCTCTAGTGGTGCATCCAAAAGCTTAATTTTCACATGGTCTGGCAATGTTTGTTCCTTTAACCAAGCATGTCTGTATGACCGCACCTGTCATTGCTGCTCTACATGAAGCTTCCAATGCATCATATCCACACTGAAGGAAATGGTTGCTAACCTGCTGAGTATTATGAACCAATTCCTGTAACCCCTTTCTATCTAATGGTTCGGGGAAGCCAATTTCTTTTGCAAGTCATCCAACATGTATTCCTGATACTGAATCATATGAAATTGACAATTTAATGCTCGCATAGAAAGGGTGGAAGATGTATATACTTTCTTGCCCCACCTTTCTAAAGCCCTAGAATCTCTTTCCGAAGGAAGTGGATTCTTAGCAGTAGTGGAGGAAACCCCTTTAGGCCCCTGAAAAATAGTTTCAGGGTCAGCAGTATGGCCCTTGTACAGAAATTGATGTGTGTCTGGGACCCTGTAGTACCTGTCTGGCTTGACAGGAGCAGGGGGGAAGGAGTCAGGGGAAACACTAGATTCTAAGTACACATCATCTAAAACATTTAAAACTGGAGGAATAGCTAAGGGTCTATGCTGAGGTAGCTTTAAAAATTCCCTTAACCTTTTCCTAGAATCTGAGTATTCTTGGCCTTGCCATTTGAAGTGTTCCCTCATGGAATGAAGCGTTTTCCCAAAGGAAAACTCCTCAGGAGGAGAAGCAGAGGGAATGGATTCCTCTGCATCAGAATCCTCGTAGGCCGGGAAGGCCTCCTCCTGGTAGTCTGAATGTGCAGAATCACCTGAGGCCTCATCGGAGGACTGGGGATCTACCTGCTCAACCCTAGGCCTCTTGACAGAAGGCGGCTGAGAGCCTCTATCTGGATGTGGCTGAGAACCCCTAATTAAAGAAATAAGGTCCTCAGCTAAACTTAAAATTTGAGAACCAGAAGTGGATCCCAGAGAAACAGATCTTGGAGGGAGAGACTTAGCCTGTTTGGCAGCCTTAGCACGTGTGTAGGCCTTAATGGACATAGACACTGGAGGCCTGGCAGCCCCACGTGCTGGAGTAGTCTTATCCACTGAAATGGTGTCAGAAATATCCTGGGCTACGGTCTCAGAGGGGAGAACAAAAACCGGCACCGAGCTGGCCTCCAGTACCGAAGTAACCGGTGGGGCGGTGTCGTCAGTCTGTAGCGGTTGTGAAACCAGCTCAGAAGAGACTGAGACACTCACGGTAGGCCTAAGCGTGGTGTCGGCCAAGACCGCGGACCGCAGGTGTCGGTCCTTATCCTTCTGTTTTTTCGGTAAATGTGCTGTCGGAAGCTCCGATGACATGATATAACAGAAATCTTCCCCAAAATAATCCTGTGCAAACTCTGACCGACGCCTAAGAATGCGTTTATTGAAAGAAGCACAAGCTGTACAGGCCGAGACGTTGTGTTCTGGGCCTAGGCAGGGTAAACAGTAAGAGTGGAAATCCTTATGAGGTATTTGTTTCCCACAAGTTAAACAATTATTAACTTTTACAGTTTTATCTGACATCGGCTGAGGCAAGAAAAGGTCCCTAATGGGGTACTTAGCTTTTTTGAAGACTTCAGTAGCTGAAAACACAGGAGCTGGCCGACCGGCACTTGCGAACTGCTTCTGGCGCCGCGCAGCAAGAAAGACTGAAGAAGATGGCGTCGGCTGACGCTTTTATACCCCAGGCGCTCTGACGTTGGGGAAAGGGCGACATCAGCCGACGCCGGACCCAGACTTTGGAATCCGGCCGACCGAAGGGCTGCCTGAGGCAGGACAACCCATATGTCAGGACTGCAGTTGCATCCTTGAAGGACATGCATAGTTCACTTCTGTTTCTATATCAGACAGAATTGATGCATTATATTCTCCCATTTATTCACTAATATCAGTGTTGCTGGTCTTCTTCCTGATTACCTCCATCTCCCACAGGCAGTCTCTGATTCAAATCCAAAGTATTCCTGATTTGTCTAGTCAGCTCTTGTGTTTTCCCCCATCTCTTGAGCATTTACATTTAGAACTAAAAACATTTTGCTGGCAAAGTCTCTCCCTGTGCTGTGTTGTTAGAAGAATGAGAAGAGTTTCCTTCCTTTCTGCTTGCTGGCTCACTGTTTGGTGGATTTTCTTTTTTATTTCCAACTAAACCTGTTCTGCATAAAAAAGTATCTTATTTGATTATCCAGGAAAACATTCTCAAGATAGCTGGACACAGCAGCTTGAATCTCACACCTGCCTCTCAACATTCCCAGTTTGCTAGAATAAACTTGCTTCTCTCCTGCCTTCTGTACAGTAAACCCTCATTTTCCAAACACTCTGTTTTCTCCAATGGTTAATACCTTTCCATTCTGCCTCAGTTTTGTCAAGAGCAACCCTTTATGCTGGCATGAATGCTTCTTTAATAATATAGGTCTTAACTGTTTTCATGACCAGGTTTGGAGTATACACATGATATGATATGCCCTTTCAATTAACAAATCCCTCTGTGGAACACCAGACCAGTTGCTTGTCTGTAGTTCACAAATTAATACAATCTGCTCCTCCCAGTTTCTCTGCTAAAGCAGAAAAACTCAGGTTTTCTGGGCATGCTTAGTCTTCTAACTTTTTTTGAAACAGCTCTTCTTGAGAAGCTTCATACTCAACCAGCCTTTTCTACTTCATTTCAAACTCTGATATCTACAGTTTTATCAGTTTATTTGAATAGCTGGTTAAAGCTTCTTCTATTTTTCCAACGTTTTATTTGAGTTGGTACAGTCATTTAGTGCTTCATTTCTTTTAAACACCCCCTGAGTGCTTTTGATTCATTTTTCCTGTAAATTACTGGAAGCAAAGCCATCTCCTTTACTAAAGCTACCATTTGAACATCTCCTTTACTAAAGCTACCATTTGAACATCTCCTTTACTAAAGCTACTATTTGAACATCTCCTTTACTAAAGCTAAGATTTCAACATCTCCTTTACTAAAGCTAAGATTTCAACATCTCCTTTACTAAAGCTACCATTTGAACATCTCCTTTACTAAAGCTACCATTTGAACATCTCCTTTACTAAAGCTACCATTTGAACATCTCCTTTACTAAAGCTACCATTTGAACATCTCCTTTACTAAAGCTGCCATTTGGACATCTCCTTTACTAAAGCTACCATTTGAACATCTCCTTTACTAAAGCTACCATTTGAACATCTCCTTTACTAAAGCTACCATTTGAACATCTCCTTTACTAAAGCTACCATTTGAACATCTCCTTTACTAAAGCTATGATTTCAACATCTCCTTTACTAAAGCTACCATTTGAACATCTCCTTTACTAAAGCTAAGATTTCAACATCTCCTTTACTAAAGCTACCATTTGAACATCTCCTTTACTAAAGCTACCATTTGAACATCTCCTTTACTAAAGCTACCATTTGGACATCTCCTTTACTAAAGCTACCATTTGAACATCTCCTTTACTAAAGCTAAGATTTCAACATCTCCTTTACTAAAGCTACCATTTGAACATCTCCTTTACTAAAGCTAAGATTTGAACATCTCCTTTACTAAAGCTACCATTTGAACATCTCCTTTACTAAAGCTACCATTTGAACATCTCCTTTACTAAAGCTAAGATTTGAACATCTCCTTTACTAAAGCTACCATTTTGACATCTCCTTTACTAAAGCTACCATTTGAACATCTCCTTTACTAAAGCTACCATTTGAACATCTCCTTTACTAAAGCTAAGATTTGAACATCTCCTTTACTAAAGCTAAGATTTGAACATCTCCTTTACTAAAGCTACCATTTGGACATCTCCTTTACTAAAGCTACTATTTGAACATCTCCTTTACTAAAGCTAAGATTTGAACATCTCCTTTACTAAAGCTACCATTTGAACATCTCCTTTACTAAACCTAAGATTTGAACATCTCCTTTACTAAAGCTACCATTTGAACATCTCCTTTACTAAAGCTACCATTTGGACATCTCCTTTACTAAAGCTACCATTTGGACATCTCCTTTACTAAAGCTACCATTTGAACATCTCCTTTACTAAAGCTAACATTTGAACATCTCCTTTACTAAAGCTAACATTCGAACATCTCCTTTACTAAAGCTACCATTCGAACATCTCCTTTACTAAAGCTACCATTTGAACATCTCCTTTACTAAAGCTACCATTTGAACATCTCCTTTACTAAAGCTAAGATTTGAACATCTCCTTTACTAAAGCTAACATTTGAACATCTCCTTTACTAAAGCTACCATTTGAACATCTCCTTTACTAAAGCTACCATTTGAACATCTCCTTTACTAAAGCTAAGATTTGAACATCTCCTTTACTAAAGCTAACATTTGAAACTGCTTTTTGGTGGATAGAAAAAGGATTCGTCCCAGCCACAGTTTTATTTATTGACATTTGACTACCAACAAAGTCCAAATGGGTTGGAGCCCATTTTCAGTGGAGGCTCAGAGAGAAAGGCTCCAAAGTACTACAAAGCATTTTAAGAATAATAACTTTACAATCTTTAAAAATACAAAAAACAAATATAGTTTAAATGATATGAAAATAATGGTCAAGAAGAGATAAGTTATGACAGTGATTTAACAGTCAGAGAAATGTTAGCCAGTTTATAGAGAAATTAAAGGTAAGTTAGTGTAATGGAAACAAGAATCCCAGTACGAAGTGTTAAAAAAGCAGCCTTATAGTATATTTAGAGAGAAATACATGGACAGAAAGTGACAGAAGTAAGGGAGTGAGTGAAAAAGAGAGAGTAAGGTGATGTAAGGTATGAACAGGTATTTGTTCATAGTTAGAAATATAGTTTATCTTCTCTTTTTCTGACTGATTTTCTCTCATGTTCACCAGATGACTTCTTTGCTGGCATATAGACACTGAAATTATTAGTCACTGAATAAAGTTTACCCAAATTGTCAGTTTCAATTTCAACGGCTCTTTTTTCACAATTTCAGTTTTTATCCTTTGGAAGCTCAAATCAACCTGTTGATCAGTGTGCAGCTACTTTGGATGTTCACAGAGTATATCTTCTCAGTGAATTCGGAGCATTGAAAAATGGTGGGGTTAGGTTTTCTACAAAAGCAGAAGACAATGACAGAACACTGGTCACTGAGGGAAGAAGGAAGAGTAATAAGACTAGGACTCCTCCATGAGTTATTAGAAATAGGGGGGTGATTGCTGAAGACATGGTTAGGTCAGGTAGAATGTGGACAACTCAGTTCGGCCAGGATCAGAGAGTAGTGAAAAATTAGAGACAGAGGGAACAAACAGTGAGATTAAAATCACCAAGGAAAAATGCTATTTTAATTAAGAATACATGAGGAGACGTCCTGGATAAGTCTTTAAACATAACAGTTTTTTATAGATGGGGCAAAACAAGGCAATTCCTAATGCAAGTTTAGTGGGATTTGTGCATAATAATTCAGTGACAACACGGTTTGGAACAAAATTCATCTGTTTCAGCTTAGGTGCTCAAGAAAGAAAAGGAAAAAATTATTTTTTTTTAAAAGAAGATGCATCCAGTTCCAGTCCTAAGTTCTGGCCAACCATTTTTATAAAAATATACTTAAGTAAAAATTGTGAAAGTCTGGTTTTAGCAAGGTTACACAGATCAGCAAGGACAAGATTGTAGAATCCATATGGGAAGGTCATATAACCTGCTGACAATATAATTGGTGTTACCAGTGTGCTTCCACGATGTAGAATATGTATGTGTGTTGTACCTTTAAGAAGCATTTCCGATGACAACACATGCATATAAACAGCAAGCACGTGCTAGCTTCAGTGCCATTTTGAGAGTGCAGCCAGAGAGTGAACATGTTTATGAGAGAGAGAGAGAGAGAGAGAGTCAGCTTGTTTATAAGTTTATCTAAGTTAAAATTATTGTTGCATTCCTGATGTGTTTGTACATAATAAAGCTGCTTGAAGAGAACCCACGAAGGTTGATCTGTTACATCCTGACCGGGCAAACGACATGGTGCCAGAACTGGGATTCACAGACTGCTTTTCAGAGATATGAGGTGTAGAATTAACAGTGAAGGCAAAATAAGAGAAATAAGAGCAAAAAAGGGTCAGAAACAAGCTAAAGGTAATGAAAGCTTGCATGAATGATTACTTTATTTAAAGATAAAATGGAGCATCACAAGGGCACAAAACAGATTACTAAGCAAATGAATAGCACAGAGTGTTCATTAAGCAAACGAAAAGCATAAGTTTATTATTCAAATGAAATGTTCGAAATTGAGTTATTTGATAAAACGATCAGAGAAGCTCATAGGAGGTTCAGTCTCGCCTTGGAATTGCAAAAAGTACAGTTTTGTACCTACCATAAATGTAGATGTCCGAGAGGTATGCATCTGCAGTCCTAACATATGGGTTGTCCTGCCTCAGGCAGCCCTTCGGTCGGCCGGATTCCAAAGTCTGGGTCTGGCCTCGGCTGATGTCGCACTTCACCCGACGTCATAGCTGCTGTGGTATAAAGGCATCAGCCAACGCCATTTTCCTCAGTGTTTCTTGCCCCAGAAGCCAGGTGCCCTCTAGGAAGGCTAAATTTGGATTAATGCAAATAATTCCAAACAGTAGAGAGCAAAAATTATATATATATATATATATATATATATATATATATATACATATACATATATACAAAACAAATACACCATAATAATTTCCCCCAGCTAGCTAAAAAAGGGATAGATACCCTAGGAATACCACAGAGGGGAAGGAGGGTGGGTAATCCTGACTGCAGATGCATACCTATCGGACATCTACATTTATGGTAGGTACAAAACTGTACTGTGTCCTTCAAAGATGCATCTGCAGTCCTAACATATGGGTAGAATACCATAGCCAAACTGGGGGTGGAGGCACTAAGATAAAGATGGTGTAGTCAAGATCCCTTGCAACACAGCAGTTGCAAAACCTGCTCGGGATCTGGAGTATAAAGGGAAGTTATAATGCTTGGCAAATGTATGCACGGAGCTCCAAGTAGCAGCTTCTAAAATGTCTTTGGTAGCCACTCCTCGTAGGAAAGCTGTAGTGGTGGCTGTAGCTCTTGTGGAATGAGGTCTGATATTTTCAGGAGTTGTCTTTCCATGAAAAGAGTAGCAAAATCAGATGCAATTTCCTATCCATTTTGAGATTGTCTGTTTTGAAATTGCTTTTCCTTGCATTCCTGTTGCATATGCTACCAGAAGTTGGTCAGTTTTTCTGTTGGTCTTAGTTCTGTCCAGATAGTAGCGTAATTGTCTGTGCACATCCAAGGTATGTAGCAGTCTTTCCCCCCTGTTCTGTAGGTTGGGGAAGAATGTAGGTAAATGAATCGCTTGGTTCAATGATACTCTGGAGACCACTTTTGGCATAAAGGTAGGGTTGGTTCTCAGAGACACTCTATCCTGATGGAAGATAAGGAAGGGCTGTACTGCCATTAATGCCTGTAATTCAGATACCCTTCTTGCTGAAGTGATTGCTAGCAGGAAAGCAGTTTTCCAAGACAAGAACCGTAAATCTGCTGTTGCCGCTGGTTCAAAAGGGGGAAGTGTCAACTTTTCCAGCACAAAGTTGAGATCCCATGAAGGTAAAGGTGGTTTCCTTGGAGGCTTTACATTTTTGATTCCTCTCAAGAACTGTCCGAGTAGAGGATGAGAGAAGACAGGAGGATCCATGTTGTATTCTGCTGAGATTGCTGATGCATGAATCTTAATGGAGGAGTAGGACAGGCCATTGTGGAACAGTTCTGCTAAGTATTCCAGGATGTGTGCTATGTTTGCCAATGAGACATTTTCTCCCTTTGCTGCACTCCAAATGAGGTATCTTTTCCATTTGGCTGAATAAGTTTTCCTTGTGGAGGGTCTGCGAGCCTCCAGGATAATGTCCTTAACCCTCCGAGATAAATCTGGGTTATTTTGTTTTATGCAATATTCCAAGCAGCTAGCTGCAGTGTTTTCAAGTTTGGATGTAGGATCTTGTAGTTGTTCTGTGTTAGAAGTAAGGGACATAGAGGTAGAGGCCATGCGTGTGTCCAAGACATGCTTCTCAGTGGCGGGTACCAATGTTGCCTCGGCCAGTCTGGAGCTATCAGGATGACCCTTGGCTGATCCTCTTTGATCTTCAGTAGGACTTTGTACATCAAAGGAAGAGGTGGGAATGCATATGCTGTCAGGTTTTTCCAGCTGAAGGAAAGGGAGTCCACCCTCCAAGCAAGTGGGTGGTATGCTCTTGTGCAGAATTTCTTCAATTGGTGGTTGTGTGGGGAGGCGAACAGGTCTATCTCTGGTAGTCCCCATTTCTTTGTTATGGTTTTGAAGATATCTGGATGCAGCATCCATTCGTGAGCATCCGTGGTAGTTCTGCTTAAGGTGTCTGCTAGTGAATTTTCTTTTCCTGGTACAAATCTGGCCTGAAGTTGAATGTTGAGATTCAGGGCCACATTCCACAGGTCCATTGCCATCCGGCATAGAGGATACGAGTGTGTACCTCCCTGTTTGTTGATGTACCACATGACTGTGGTATTGTCCGTCCTTATCAGCAGGTGACCTTGTTGAAGGAATGGTCGGAATGCCTGGATTGCATGTTTCACTGCCAGCATCTCTTTTAGATTTATGTGTAGATTCAGCTGGTCTTGGGTCCATAGGCCTTGTATGCACTTGTCCACCATGTATGCCCCCCAGCCTAGGTCTGAGGCGTCCGTGGTGATGGTCTGGATTGGATGAGGTTTGTGGAAAGGCAGTCCTCTGTTCAACTGACAGGCCTGAGCCCACCACTGGAATTCTTGCTTCAGGCATGGAATTATTGGAATCTGGGCTTCTAGACTGTGCTTGTGTTGAGACCATACATTCCTTAGGTACCATTGCAACTTTCTCATATGCAGCCTGGCATGCGGAATCAATATTACGCAGGATGCCATGTAACCCAGGGCTTGCAGGACTTTCCTTGCAGTAAGCTGAGTTTGTGTTGTTAATGTCATGAAATATACTGGTAGTTGCTTTTGTTTTTCTTCTGTGAGAAAAGCCATCTGAGTTGATATATCCAGTTCTGCACCCAAGAATGTTATCCTTTGGGATGGTACTAGTCTTGATTTTTGCATGTTGACTGTGTATCCCAAGGCTTGCAACAGTTGTATGACCTTTTCCAAATCTTTTGTTAATTTTGCCTTGTTGTCCGCTTGTATTAGGCAGTCGTCCAGGTATGGGTAAATTTGAATTCCCTGAAGCCTGCAATGAGCAATTACTGATGCCAGGCATTTCGTGAATACTCTGGGTGCAGTAGATAAGCCAAAGGGCAATGCTGAGAATTGATAATGCTCTGATCCTGCAAGAAATCTGAGGTGTCTTCTGCAATCTGGTCGAATAGGGACGTGCAGGTATGCCTCCTTGAGATCTAGAGTCACCAGCCAAGACTCCTTGCCCAGCATGGGAAGAAGTTGCTGGAGGGTCAGCATTTTGAATTTTGGAACAATGAGGTATGTGTTCAGAGCGGACAAGTCGAGAATAGGTCTCCATTGATTTTCTTTTCTTGGTACAAGGAAAAGCCTGGAGTAAAATCCTTGGCCTTGTTCCATAGGCGGTACCTTTTCTATAGCTCTCATCCTTAGTAAGTTGTTGATTTGTCTTAGAGCGTCTGTTTGTTGGCTTGGTGGTAGGTTTGACATTCCTCTCTTTTTTGGTAGAGTGTGGAAGTGAAACCTGTAGCCTTTGTCTATTGTTTGTAAAGTCCATTTGTCTCCTGTAATGTAATGCCAGTTGTTGGAAAATAAAGCTAGTTTTCCACCCAAGGGTGCTTCCAGTTGTTCCCTGGTAGGCGGAATCAGAGCCAAGTCATTGTGTCTGCCCTGTGGAAGTGGTTGTAGTTGAATCTGTGGCAGTACTTCTCTGGTTGGTAGGTTGCCACTGACGTCCCCTGTAGGCACCCCTGGATTGTCCTCTGCCTCTTGGGCGTCTATTTCTGCCTCTCTGTGCTCTGGAGGTGTCTGGAAAGGACCAATTCTTCGAAGGCCAATTTCTGCTAAACCTCGGAGGTTGGACCTGTAAGAAATCCTTGACTGTTTGGACAGATTTTGCTTTTTCCTCCACCTTCTTTAGCACTTGCTGTGCAGGGGAGCCAAACAAACTTTGCTTCTCCATAGGAGCATCTAGGAGCTTTGACTTTAACATGGTCCGGTAAGGATTGCTCTTTTAACTAGGCATGCCTTCGAATCACTGTTCCAGTCATAGCTGATCTAAAGGAAGCCTCCAGTGCATCATAGCCACATTTTAAGAAATGGTTACTGACCTGCTGAGAGTTATGTACCAAATCCTGAAGGGACTTGCGGTCTATAGGTTCAGGAGAGGACAGTTTTTTATTTAGCTGGTCTAACAAAAATTCCTGGTACTGAATCATGTGAAATTGACAGTTTAAGGCCCTGGCCGAAAGAGTAGCAGAAGTATAAACCTTTTTACCCCATCTCTCTAATGCTCTAGATTCCCTTTCAGAGGGGAGAGGATTTTTGGCAGAAGCAGTTGCCACAGCTTTAGGGCCCTGTGAAATGGTTTCAGGATCTGCAACAGGAGCCTTATACAAATGGTAGTGTGTGTCCGGGACCCTGTAATATCTGTCAGGCTTGGCAGGGGCCGGAGGAAGAGAATCAGGGGCAGTACAGGCATCATTATATGCATCATCAACAACTGTTAGTACTGGGGGAATGGCTAAAGACCTATGCTGTGGTAAGTGTAAGAAAGTCCTTAGCCTTTTCCTTGAATCTGAAAAATCCTGGCCCTGCCATTGAAAGTGTTCCCTCATAGCATGTAAGGTTTCCCCAAAAGAAAATTCTTCAGGAGGAGAGGCAGAAGGAATGGAGTCTTCTGCATCAGAATCCTCATAAGGAGAATATGGGCCTTCCTGAGGGTCTGAGATATCTGAGTCATCCGAGGAATAGTCTGTAGAAACAGGTTCCGGGGGTTCAGTCCTAGGCCTCTTATCTGGAGGGGGTTGAGAGGCCCTGTCTGGGTGAGGTTGGGATCCCCTGATCAAAGAAATGAGATCCTTAGCCAGGCTGAGCATTTGAGAACTAGAGGTAGGCCTGTGTGAGGGAGTTTTAGCAGGCAAGGCCTTAGAAGATTTAGCTGCTTTAGCCCTGGAAAAAGCCTTGATAGACATAGATGCAGGGGGTCTAGCAGCCCCACATGCAGGGGTAGATATGTCTAAAGGAATAGTATCTGACAAATCCTGGGTGCTTGCTTCTGTAGGGGCAATTTCATTAGCCGATTCAACCATGCTCTGTGAAGCCTCGGCTATCGGAGGCCTGCTTTCGGCCGAAGGAAGAACCGAGGACTCAGTTTCAGCCAAAACCGAGACACTCGCGGTTGGCCTAACCGTGGTTTCAGCCGAAACCGCGGACCGCGAGTGTCGGTCCTTTTCCTTGCGCTTTTTAGCTAATTGTGTAGTCGGAGTCTCTGACGGCATTTTGTATGCAAAAGCGGGACCAAAAAACTCCTCTGCAAACTCCGACCGACGTCCAAGCGTCCGTCGGTTGAAGGAAGCACAGGCTAAACAAGCTGATACGTCGTGGTCCGAGCCTAAACAAGGAAGACAGTAAGAGTGGAAATCCTTATGAGGTATTTGTTTTCCACAAGTTAAACAATTATTTACTTTGTCTGACATCGGCTGAGGCAAGAAAGAGTCCCCAACGGGGTACTTAGCTTTTAAGAAGTCTTCGGTAGTAGAAATCTCTGGATCTAACCAACCGGCACTTGCGAACAGCTTCTGCTTCGGGCACCACGCGGCAAGAAAGACTGGGGAAAATGGCGTCGGCTGATGCCTTTATACCACAGCAGCTATGACGTCGGGTGAAGTGTGACATCAGCCGAGGCCAGACCCAGACTTTGGAATCCGGCCGACCGAAGGGCTGCCTGAGGCAGGACAACCCATATGTTAGGACTGCAGATGCATCCTTGAAGGACATCAAGCAAGTTTAGAGTAAAATGAGCACAAGAAAAAAATTAAATGGGCAAAACAAATGCAATAAAGGGCAGAAGGGGCATGTTAAGCATACATAAAAAGTAAGGCAAATGCAATAAAAGGCAGAAGGGGTATATTAAGCACACATAAAAAGCAAGGCAAACAAATGCAATAAAAGGCAGAAGGGGTATATTAAGCACACATAAAAAGCAAGGCAAACAAATGCAATAAAGGGCAGAAGGGGCATATTAAGCACACATAAAAAGCAAGGCAAACAAATGCAATAGGACAGAAGGGGCATGTTAAGCACACATAAAAAGCAATACAAACAAATGCAATAAAGGGCAGAAGGGGCATATTAAGCACACATAAAAAGCAAGGCAAACAAATGCAATAGGGCAGAAGGGGCATGTTAAGCACACAAAAAAAAAGCAAGGCAAACAAATGCAATAGGGCAGAAGGGGCATGTTAAGCACACATAAAAAGCAATACAAACAAATGCAATAAAGGGCAGAAGGGGCATATTAAGCACACATAAAAAGCAAGGCAAACAAATGCAATAGGGCAGAAGGGGCATGTTAAGCACACATAAAAAGCAATACAAACAAATGCAATAGGGCAGAAGGGGCAAGTTAAGCATACATAAAAAGCAAGGCAAACAAATGCAATAGGGCAGAAGGGGCAAGTTAAGCATACATAAAAAGCAAGGCAAACAAATGCAATAGGGCAGAAGGGGCATGTTAAGCACACATAAAAAGCAATACAAACAAATGCAATAGGGCAGAAGGGGCATGTTAAGCACACATAAAAAGCAATACAAACAAATGCAATAAAGGGCAGAAGGGGCAAGTTAAGCATACATAAAAAGCAAGGTGACTGCATGTTTTTTGGCAGACTACAGTGTTTTGGCATAAACTACTACTTTGCATTAACTAAAGCTATGACTAGCATAACTATGAGGTATTCGAAGCATCACAAAGTGTCTAAAAGTGCTTACATTGTGTGTTTATTACTGTGTACTTACTCCAAAGAGTTTATTGTGTGCAAAGTGCACTCAAAATACAGCCATTTCAAAAAGTTTCTTGTGCTGGGTGTGTTTAATTGTGAAGGGCCGCCACTGCAGAGTATTTCATGCACTATAAAGAGTGACTTAGCAAAGTACAGCAATTTTGGAAGTGTTTCAGTGTGCTGTGTACTGCTTATTTGCAATGTGCAGTTACTTCGAAATGTTTCTCACTCTAAGCTTCTTCTGCTGCCTAGTTTATTCGCACAGTGCAGTTATTTGAAATGTTTCTTACACAGATAAGAGGTGATTTCTCGAAGTACTACAATTTCAAGAGTATTACAGTGCCCAAGAGTGCAAGAGACTTATTCTGCAAAGTATTTCACAGAGTTCAATCAGTCAGAGGCTTATTGTGCTACTGAGCATAGTTACAAGTACTGGCATCAATTTCTGGCATGTGTTCATGCATACTTGCAAAAGCCTTCACTGTTGTGTTAATATGGCAGAGGCATTTCGCAAACCAGGTCCACTTGTATTTGATCAGAATATTGCAGAGAATTGGCGGATATTTGAGCAAGAGTATGACATAGTCATACAAGTAGCTTATTCAGATACAAATGCACACCAGGGCATTCATTTTGCTAAACCAAGCTGGGTCAGAGGCCATTGATAGAGAGCGTTCATTTGTGCATGCGCCAGCAGTGTACGAAGGAGAAGGGGAAAACAGTCACATTGTTGTTCAGACTGAATCAAGAGAAGACCCTGAGTGTTTGAAGCGTAAATTCAGAGAAATGTGCAATCCCCAGACCAATGTTACATTAGACAGGTATTTGTTTTACCAAAGGCCAGGAGAAACATTTGCAGCTTACATTACTGACTTGAGAAACAAAGCTAAAACTTGCATGTTCAGTGATTTAAGAAATTAGTTGATAAAGGACAGTCTTGTGTGTGGCATTAATAGTGCTGCTGTGAGAAAGATTTTGCTCCGTGACAGAGACTTAACACTGAGTAAAGCCACTGAGATTTGTCAAATCCATGAAGTCACAGAAAGGCACACAAGTATGCTGGCTAGTGATAAGAGCATGGTTTCAGCAGGCTGCAGTGCAAATGTAGACAGCATGCAGCATGTGCCAAGAAGAAACACGTCTAAGCATGTGGCAGCTGCAGCCCCTGCGTGTTTCCCTGCAAATCCCTGTAGCTTTCCAGCAAGTTCTAAGAAAAGTTCAGTTAAAGGAGCATCATGCTCAGCGCAAATGTTATGTACAGCACAAAGGTGAATCAGCAAAACCCAAGTAAAGCTCCATTGTTAACTGTCATAATTGTGGTGCCAACCATGAGTCCAAAAGAGAAAAAATGTTTAGTATTTGGTCGGCAATGTCACAAGTATAAAAATGGAATCATTTTCAAAAGTTTTGCAAGTCAAGTAAACCTCACTCAGTTGCAAAGAAGGGTCACTTAAAAAAGCAACTTGATGATGTAAGGCTTACAGTCTACTTTCTATGTAGATGGTGAATCAGTGATTGGTGAAAAGGTTAATGCAGTAGATTTATTAGCAAAGGGTGAAGTGTTTCTGTACTGTTTTGATCCATGGTAAACCCATCGAGCACAAGGTAGACACTGGTTCAAAGTGTAATGTTATGACAGCAGAAGCATTTGCCAAAGTAAGGGCTGGTGAACAACTTAATGTGGCTAGTTGTGCGAAACTTGTTGCCTATGGAGGTAAAGAAATTTAAACCGAAGGCTCAGCAGTGCTTGCATGTTATTTAGCTGGGAACAGTTACAAGTTGCTGTTTTACATATAAAAAAGGGGAAGGGGGGATGCAAGAATGAAGGCAAGATGGACAACAGACATGGAATGTTAGGGTGAGTACATAACTTCTTTATGATATGTTGCCCTATATCTCACCTTCACTATTTGCTGGTTGGGACAGCATCCCTAGCACCTTCTTCCTAGGGTGGCTCAGGGGAAAAAATTCTTCAGAACAGTGGATGCAAAAGAGGACCTGTTCCGGGAGGCCACATGTACTTTGTAATGACTGATAAAGATATGAGGCCTTACCCATGTGACTGTAGCACAAATTGAATCCATAGGTTATCTACCCTGAAACCCAGATGAGGTGGAAATGGCTCTTGTTGAATAACCTTCTATCTTACTAGGCAATTGTTTATTTTGAGAGGTATACGAGTAGGAAAAAGATCAGTCAGCCACTTAGAGTGACTTTTGATATTGGAGCGCCCTTTCTTTTGTCTGAAAAGGATACAAACAGTTGATCTGATTTTCTGAATTGTTTAGTCCTGTCAAGGTAGAATCTTAGTTGGCTGTGTACATCTAATTTGTACTCTGCCTTGTTGCTGTAATTTGGGAAGAAAACAGGTAGGTCAATAGACTGATTCAAGTTCATCTCGGAACAGACTTTCAGCAGGAATGATGAGTTAAGTTCTAAGGGAAACTATCCTTATGGAAAACCAAGCTGGTGGAGAGTATGGACAATGCTTGGAGTTCTGACACCCGCCTAGCTGGTGTGCTGTTTTCCATATTAGGAACTTCAGATGACTAGATGAAGCTGGTTCATAAGGTGGAAGGGATTAGAGTGGACAATACCAAATTTAGATCCCAAGGAGGCGGTGGTTAATTCACTGGGGGCCTTAACAAAAAGATGCCTCTCAAAAAGGCCTTGCACAGTCTATGGGACATAATTTTGAAGCCCATTTTTCAAATGTGATAGTTAGAAATAGCAGCCAATTGTACTCATATGGTCACCGCTGCTGCGCTTTCATTGAAAAGTTTTGCTAAGAAGTCCAAAATAGATAATACAGGAGCTGTGAAGGGATCAATGGGTTTGTTCAGAGCCCAACAGAAACATCTCTTCCATCTGCTTGCATAAAGCGTCCTAGTTGTTGTCTTATGGGATGAAATCAGAATATGTTTCACAGCGGGAGATAAATCTGGAAGCCTGGCTAAAATCAGGGTGGAGCAACCACGCTGTCAGTTTGAGGGTTTTGAGCAAGGGATAGAGTATCCCTGACGGGTGCGTCAGGAGGTCTGGGTCCAGAATGCACAGGTCCTCTTATAGAGGGGGCCATAAGACGGGGAACCAAATCTGACAAGGCCAATATGGGGTGATAAGTATCAACCTGCTTCCCAATGTGTTGGCTTTCTGTAGAACTTTGGGGATAAAGGAGAAAGCATAAAGGATACCCGGGGGCCAATCGTGTATGGCTGCATCCCTTGGTGACTCCTCCAGAGGGGGGAATCAGAGCAAAGTAGCTGCTGCATTTGGCATTCATGGATGTGGCAAAAAGGTTGCAGCAAAGCTGGCTCCATTTGCAAAAAACCTGGTTCGCAATCTGTTGTTTTAGGGACCACTCGTGAGGCATTAGAATAGCTCTGCTTAGTCTGTCTGCTATCACATTGGATTTCCCCAGGATATGTGCTATCAGAAAATGTTGGGAAGATACTGCCCACTGCCATACTCTGAGCCTCTCGACATAGGGGTAGGATCTGGTTCTTCCTTGTTTATGTACCACGCAACTGACATTGTCTGTCTGGATTGCAATTGTGCCCAGTGGAAAGGAGTCCTGGAATGCCTGCAATGCCAAAAGCACCGCTCTCATCTCTAGGACATTGATATGCAAGTGGTTCTCACATTCTTGCCAGATTCCTTGGACGGTCTTCCCCAGATAATGCCCCCCCCCATCTGGGAAGCATCTGTGCTAACTGTGGCTATTGGTTGCAGAGGAATGAATGGTCTGCCCAAAACCACCTGAGTAGAGTGAAGCCACCAGCGTAGGTCCCTTTTGCAGGATTCCATTATGATGATCTTGTGGGACATGGGTAACTCCAGCATGGACCACTGGGTGAAAAGTAACCACTGAAGGACTCTCATGTGTAAGAGTGCGAGAGGTACTAAGAAGTAACCACTGAAGGACTCTCATGTGTAAGAGTGTGACCGGTACTAAAGAAGTACCCACTGAAGGACTCTCATGTGTAAGAGTGCGACAGGTACTAAAGAAGTAACCACTGAAGGACTCTCATGTGTAAGAGTGCGACAGGTACTAAAGTTACCACTGAAGGACTCTCATGTGTAAGAGTGCGACAGGTACTAAAGTAACCACTGAAGGACTCTCATGTGTAAGAGTGTGACAGGTACTAAAGAAGTAACCACTGAAGGACTCTCATGTGCAAGAGTGCGACAGGTACTAAAGAAGCAACCACTGAAGGACTCTCATGTGTAAGAGTGCGACAGGTACTAAAGAAGTACCCACTGAAGGACTCTCGTGTAAGAGTGCGACAGGTACTAAAGAAGTAACCACTGAAGGACTCTCATGTGTAAGAGTGCGACAGGTACTAAAGAAGTAACCACTGAAGGACTCTCATGTGTAAGAGTGCGACAGGTACTAAAGAAGTACCCACTGAAGGACTCTCATGTGTAAGAGTGCGACAGGTACTAAAGAAGTAACCACTGAAGGACTCTCATGTGTAAGAGTGCGACAGGTACTAAAGTTACCACTGAAGGACTCTCATGTGTAAGAGTGCGACAGGTACTAAAGTAACCACTGAAGGACTCTCATGTGTAAGAGTGCGACAGGTACTAAAGTTACCACTGGGTGAAAAGTAACCACTGAAGGACTCTCATGTGTAAGAGTGCGACAGGTACTAAAGTTACCACTGGGTGAAAAGTAACCACTGAAGGACTCTCATGTGTAAGAGTGCGACAGGTACTAAAGAAGTAACCACTGAAGGACTCTCATGTGTAAGAGTGTGACAGGTACTAAAGAAGTAACCACTGAAGGACTCTCATGTGTAAGAGTGCGACAGGTACTAAAGAAGTACCCACTGAAGGACTCTCATGTGTAAGAGTGCGACAGGTACTAAAGAAGTAACCACTGAAGGACTCTCATGTGTAAGAGTGCGACAGGTACTAAAGAAGTACCCACTGAAGGACTCTCATGTGTAAGAGTGCGACAGGTACTAAAGTAACCACTGAAGGACTCTCATGTGTAAGAGTGTGACAGGTACTAAAGAAGTAACCACTGAAGGACTCTCATGTGTAAGAGTGCGACAGGTACTAAAGAAGTAACCACTGAAGGACTCTCATGTGTAAGAGTGCGACAGGTACTAAAGTACCCACTGAAGGACTCTCATGTGTAAGAGTGCGACAGGTACTAAAGAAGTAACCACTGAAGGACTCTCATGTGTAAGAGTGCGACAGGTACTAAAGAAGTAACCACTGAAGGACTCTCATGTGTAAGAGTGCGACAGGTACTAAAGAAGTAACCACTGAAGGACTCTCATGTGTAAGAGTGCGACAGGTACTAAAGAAGTAACCACTGAAGGACTCTCATGTGTAAGAGTGCGACAGGTACTAAAGAAGTAACCACTGAAGGACTCTCATGTGTAAGAGTGCGACAGGTACTAAAGAAGTAACCACTGAAGGACTCTCATGTGTAAGAGTGCGACAGGTACTAAAGAAGTAACCACTGAAGGACTCTCATGTGTAAGAGTGCGACAGGTACTAAAGAAGTAACCACTGAAGGACTCTCATGTGTAAGAGTGCGACAGGTACTAAAGAAGTAACCACTGAAGGACTCTCATGTGTAAGAGTGCGACAGGTACTAAAGAAGTAACCACTGAAGGACTCTCATGTGTAAGAGTGCGACAGGTAGTAAAGAAGTAACCACTGAAGGACTCTCATGTGTAAGAGTGCGACAGGTACTAAAGTAACCACTGAAGGACTCTCATGTGTAAGAGTGCGACAGGTACTAAAGAAATAACCACTGAAGGACTCTCATGTGTAAGAGTGCGACAGGTACTAAAGTAACCACCGAAGGACTCTCATGTGTAAGAGTGCGACAGGTACTAAAGTTACCACTGGGTGAAAAGTAACCACTGAAGGACTCTCATGTGTAAGAGTGCGACAGGTACTAAAGTTACCACTGGGTGAAAAGTAACCACTGAAGGACTCTCATGTGTAAGAGTGCGACAGGTACTAAAGAAGTAACCACTGAAGGACTCATGTGTAAGAGTGCGACAGGTACTAAAGAAGTAACCACTGAAGGACTCTCATGTGTAAGAGTGCGACAGGTACTAAAGAAGTAACCACTGAAGGACTCTCATGTGTAAGAGTGTGACAGGTACTAAAGTAACCACTGAAGGACTCTCATGTGTAAGAGTGCGACAGGTACTAAACTTACCACTGGGTGAAAAGTAACCACTGAAGGACTCTCATGTGTAAGAGTGCGACAGGTACTAAAGTTACCACTGGGTGAAAAGTAACCACTGAAGGACTCTCATGTGTAAGAGTGTGACAGGTACTAAAGAAGTACCCACTGAAGGACTCTCATGTGTAAGAGTGTGACAGGTACTAAAGTTACCACTGAAGGACTCTCATGTGTAAGAGTGCGACAGGTACTAAAGTAACCACTGAAGGACTCTCATGTGTAAGAGTGCGACAGGTACTAAAGAAGTAACCACTGAAGGACTCTCATGTGTAAGAGTGCGACAGGTACTAAAGAAGTAACCACTGAAGGACTCTCATGTGTAAGAGTGCGACAGGTACTAAAGAAGTAACCACTGAAGGACTCTCATGTGTAAGAGTGCGACAGGTACTAAAGAAGTACCCACTGAAGGACTCTCATGTGTAAGAGTGCGACAGGTACTAAAGAAGTAACCACTGAAGGACTCTCATGTGTAAGAGTGCGACAGGTACTAAAGAAGTAACCACTGAAGGACTCTTATGTGTAAGAGTGTGACAGGTACTAAAGACGTAACCACTGAAGGACTCTCATGTGTAAGAGTGCGACAGGTACTAAAGAAGTAACCACTGAAGGACTCTCATGTGTAAGAGTGCGACAGGTACTAAAGAAGTAACCACTGAAGGACTCTCATGTGTAAGAGTGCGACAGGTACTAAAGAAGTACCCACTGAAGGACTCTCATGTGTAAGAGTGCGACAGGTACTAAAGAAGTACCCACTGAAGGACTCTCATGTGTAAGAGTGCGACAGGTACTAAAGAAGTACCCACTGAAGGACTCTCATGTGTAAGAGTGCGACAGGTACTAAAGAAGTAACCACTGAAGGACTCTCATGTGTAAGAGTGCGACAGGTACTAAAGAAGTACCCACTGAAGGACTCTCATGTGTAAGAGTGCGACAGGTACTAAAGAAGTAACCACTGAAGGACTCATGTGTAAGAGTGCGACAGGTACTAAAGAAGTAACCACTGAAGGACTCTCATGTGTAAGAGTGCGACAGGTACTAAAGTTACTGCTGCTGCTATGGTACCTAGGAGTTTTAGGATAACCTTCGCTTGAACTTTCTTTTTTTGTCAGCAGATTTCCTACTTGCTGATGGAGGGTTCATATCTTGTCGGGAGGAAGTTTGGCCATCATTTTCCTTGTGTTTGAGTCTGCCCCTATAAATACAATACGCTGTCATGGCAGTAAGGCAAACTTTTTGAAATTTATTGTAATGCCTAGCTGAGAGCAAAGATGGATGGTGGTGTCTCTTGCTCTGGTTAGCAGATGCTCGGTGGTGGCAGTTAGGAGCCAGTCATCCAAGTACAGAAACACCCGGAAACCTAGACGCCTCAAGTGAGCCATGGCTACTGCTATGCATTTGGTGAACACTCTGGGGGCTGTAGTGAGACCAAAGGGCAGAGCTCGAAACTGGTAGTGAGTGGCTACCAGCCAAAAGTGCAAGTGACTCTGAGATTGCCTGTCCATCTTCATATGGCAGTACGCATCCTGGAGGTCTGTCGAGCACATCCAATTGTCTTTACTAAGAAAAGGGAGTACTGACTGCAACGTCACCATCCGGAACTTTAATTTCTTTACCAATTTGTTTAGTGCACTGAGATCCAAAATGGGCCTCCAGTCCCATCTTTTTTGGAACTATAAAGAACCTTGAGTAAGCTTTGGATCAAATTTTGTCTGTGGGGACGTCTTGGATGACTCTTTTTCTAGCAACCTTTGGATTTCTAGGGTTGCTTGGTCCCTCTGAGCAGGTGGGACATCCGAGACTGATCTTTTTTTGAAGGGGAAGAGGAAAAGGGTATGTAGTAATCTCTGGATATGATCACTTGTACCTATTTGTCATTTGTTATATTTAACCAAGGGTTTGGGTACAATGATAAGTGATCCCAGACTGCCTCCAGAGGTGGACAGATGGTCCACCTTTCAGAAGCGCTGATAGGGCCTACTAAGGAATATATCCCTGTCGCCCTGATTCTGCAGACCTCCTCTGCCTCGAGGCCGTTGTCTTCCATTGTTATTTCTCCGTCTGTCCCTGGGGAACCACATTTACCCCCTTCTGGCCTTTGGGGTAAGGCCTGCTGGGGAGGGAGAAATGGACTCCCATGGCAGACAGAGTCTTTCCTTCTTGCTCGCACCTGGTAAGAGTCTCTTTCACTTTCAGCCTGCACGAGGACAAGCCATCAAACAGGGCATTGATAAAGGAAGACTTGAAGGGCTCTACAAACTCGCATAAGCTCATCCAGGAATGCCTCCTTAGGGTGACTCCTGTACCCGCTGCCCTACTCACTCCATCAGCTGCATAGGAGATAAGCTGCATGGAGGAATTGACCACCGGATTTAAGGTAGCAAGCTGAGAGGTGACTTTGTCTGAAATCTCCGCAACTGTAGAACTTTGGAGAGCATCTCCCAACTCCTTCAGGAGATCCCTCTGAAGTCTGGTAAAGTGGGTTAAATAATTTAGCAACCTGAGGGTAAAGGCTGCTGATGAAAACATACACTTTCCGTATCTGTCCATCATTCGAGATTCCTTACTCGGTGGATGGACAGATGAGAAAGTCTCAGACAGCTCCTATTTGGTGGCCACCGCCACCACCATGTCAGGAATTCCTCGTTAGAGGGCGCTGTAATGAACTTATTCAGCCTCCTCGGAACAGGTTCCACAGACTCTGGAGAGACCCACACCTTCCGACTGACTACATTGAGGAGCTGATCGAAAGGTGGAGTCACCCAAGAGGTGGAAGGGTGAGACCTAAATGCTTCCAGGTACACAGATTCATCTTCAGAAGGACTGATGGACGTCCAGCCACCCCTCTATTTAAGAATCTCCAGGATATCTGCAAAGGAGACATCTTCAGAGGGGGACCATGGGGACCCTTCAGAGTCATCCAGATCGGTGTCTGACGTGATGGACTCATCCAGGGAGTTTATGCGTTTCCTCTTACACAATTTCTTTCAAGGAACCACCTCAGGGGGTACTCTGGGGAAGTTTCGGAAGAGACAGACTTGCCCGCGTGGGCTTCCTAGGGCTTAGGGTCTCTATGCTTGGGGGACAGCGATAGTGCTGAGACAGAGGAGCTTTTGGGGGAAGAATACTCAAACCAGAGAGTGGAGCTGTCGGGGGTGACGGCACACACTCCATCAGCTCAAAAGCTCCCTCACCCCACTCCAAGGAGGTTCCCGGTTCTGAAAACTCAGAAGACTGACCATGAAGCAGAGTGGTTGGCTCCAAAGCCAATGTAGGAGCAGAGCTCAACAGTGTCAAACCCCAGAGAGGGAGAATCGGCTCAGATAGCTGTCCGATCCAACTCCCCTCCATGGACCTGACAGGAAAACATCGGCTCCCAGACTCCTCAGATTCTGATGGAACTGAGGTAGTCGGAGCAGGTGTAGGAACAGATGATCCTGTTGGAGGTCTCAGTTTCAACATTTCCACTACTATCAGATCCGAGCCCTCTAGCTCCAAAGTCCCCGACTGGGTTAGAAGAGGAATCGAAGAAGGGAGTGTTGCCTTTGTCAGGTCTGGGTCCTTTCGGGTTGGAGTGAGCAGAAGTTTAGCCAGTGTACAAAGTAGTCTCTTCACCACCCACTCCATGTCATCATCAGACAGACTCCTGGAGGAACGGGAGGACAATGAATGTGATCTCGCCCTTTCTAGCAGCAGACAACTCAAGGTTGGTGTAACCAGTTCCAGTAGAGGGGTCCATCTCCTAACCTGAAACTCTGTCGGTTCCGTAACAACTGATGGAACAGAAGAGGTAGTCTTTTCAGAGCCAAGAGCCCTTGGTTCCGAAGTAGGTGATTTTGTCGTAATTTTTTTAGGTGGCTCTGATGCCAGATCTGAAGCAAAAACTCTTTCCCAACTTATCCGATTTTGAGGAGAAAGAAGGGGATCCTGAAGAATGTTTTGAAGTCTGAGGTCCTTCCAAAGCCTCTGAAAAAGGTCAGCAAACCTCTAACAATAAGTTTGTTTTTGCATTTGAGGAGGACTCTACTGCTGAACGCAATGCAAAAGGCATAAGATTCCTGTATGTGCAGGGCATCCAGGTAATAAACAGAGCTGGTGTACCCATCAGTAAGAGACATTTTTTGTGAGCATTTGTCACATTTCTTGAACCCAAACTGTTTGGGTTCTTTTTGAGACATGTCTGCAGTAAAACCCAAACAAAATAATAAACTGCCAACTCTCGCTACTTCACAAGATACTCAAGGCAAAAAACAAGCCAAGTAAAAAGGAGCCGTACACTTGGCAGATTACCAACAGGAAAAACAATTTCTTTATATATATATATATATATATATATATATATATATATATATATATATATATATATATATAATCACTACAGTTTCACCTAGAAGCTCCAATGGAAACTTAATACAATAAGAAAAAAATGAACGCTTAAGCAAAATATTGTTTATTCCTAACTATTGAGAGTTCAAGCCACACGCACACACCAACAAGCAGGAGAAATTCTTTAACTAAAACAGATTCTCCAAGGGGTCAAAGAGGGAAAAAGGACAACGGGAAGGTGAGTGGGCCCTCTAAGTTAAACAGGCCACTAGGGGCCCTCTAACTAAAATGGGCTACCTCAAGGGAAGGGGAAAGCTCTCTAACTAAAACCAGCTTAGGGATAGGGAATTACGACAACAATAACAGGCCTGACAAATGGGAAATGACAGCCAACAACAACAAAACAGAGACAAACACTGCTCTCGAGCTTTAGGATAGGCCGAGTTAGAACCAATTTTCGGTTCCAACCCAATCAGCAAAGAATGAAGGTGAGATAGAAGCAAAGGAGCACTGTATCCCAGCTGAGTGACGCTGTGCTGAGACCAGCATTAGGAGTAGCCAGGCAGTAGATATTCATGCGACTCCCCTCTTTTCATCATTCTTGACGAGCTAATTCTTTGTTTTCAGTAAGTACTGCTTGATTTGTTTCTAACTTCAGAATATCTGCCTAAATACTTAATCTTTAAATTTTCAGGGTCTGCATATCAATTTCCCCTCAAGTGTTTGACAGTGCTCTGTACAGCCTCAGACACCTTGAGTGACATTTTTCCTGTAAAAGCACAACTGAAATTTCTCCAATACTTAGTTGCACAGTGGACAGCTAGTTTGCAGTGACAAGCACTGCTCACATAGTTGCAAACCAGATACTCCTGACAGTGATTGA
Source organism: Protopterus annectens (assembly GCF_019279795.1). NCBI lineage: Eukaryota > Metazoa > Chordata > Ceratodontiformes > Protopteridae > Protopterus > Protopterus annectens. Next base: position 1,912,366,827 of record NC_056743.1, on the reverse strand, counting down.
TATTTTCATTCCAACTGTCTAATCAATAAAAAAAGGGTCTGTTTCCATGGATATGAACTTTCATACTGTCTCCGTTACCAGCTTGTTGGATATGGGCATCTTGAGGCAATGTAGAAATCGTCTCATGTTTACTGACAACCAGTTAATTCTCAAACAGACTGATATGGTATGAGAGAGATGTATTTACACAATGTCACTAGAGGCAAAGCTCTCACATAAAAGTACTCCTAATGTCAATAAGGTTGTCAGTACTACACAAGCTGCACTCATCAATCACAATTCAAAGCAGACATACAGACCCACATATGCTGAGGCACTTACATGTAACCTTCCTAAACCACAAAGGCCTCCTAGACAAAGCACACAACAAATACCCTCACAGCAGGCCCAAATGTACACTTTCAAAGCAACACCCACATAGGTCCCATGAACACATAGAGCTACATCTCATGGAGCCTCTGCCTCTAAGCCCATAAGGTAAGTCACCACACAATCCAACATTCTAGTCATTGGAGACTCATCGTGAGATGCACCGATATCCCTCTCACCAGGCTGAGTAGAAAGTTACAGTCCATTGCTCATCAGGGACTAGGATCCACCACATTATGCATGCACTCAGGTCACTGGACCACAATTACCAATACGACACGGTCATAGTCCATGTGGGAGTAACTGATGCAAGACGTACCTCCCTAGACTATATGAAGAGAGACATCATGGCTCTCTCAGAATATGCGTCTCAGGCTAGTATGAGCCTAGCATTGAGCAGCATTTTACCTTCTCAAAGGATGATGCCACAGTACGAACAGAAGATGATTGGCTTTAATAATTGGCTTAGTTTCTGATGTCATTCTAAGGGGGTGCAATACTTGTCAGCATGGAAGGAGATGGTCAACAGACCACTCTGCTTTGCCAGGGACAGTCTGCACCTCTCCCCTCTATGCTTTTGAATATTAGCTAAAACATTGTCTTCCCCCATAGTGCCTTTTTTAGGCAATGCCAAACTGAAAGTACTTCCAACACAGCAAATCAAAACCAAGAAAATCTTAAGGTACTACAGCTTAATGCTAGGTGTCTAAACAAAAAATTCCACGCCATAGAAGCTCTGTTTACCCTACAGAATGCTGATGTCTGTGCGGTCACTGAGACATGGTTTAAAGCCATGGAGAGCACACCAAAAGTGCTGGGTTATAACGCCTTCCATACATTTAAGCCAGCTACTTCACAGGCAGGGACTAAAGGTGGAGGTGTCTCTATTTACATAAAAAAATATATATATACCTCAAGGCTGGTCAAACAGGACAATGCACTTGAGCTGCTCCATGTTCAAATCACCATAGGTAAAATGCAACACCACTTCCCTGCAAGCTATATATATCTCCCCATCTAGGGCCCAGGAAACCCATACCATGTATTTAAACTTATTAAAAACACTAACCATCCAACCCAATACCGTATTCATGGGTGAATTTAATTACCCCACTATTAACACCAAATGTACATGCACAGAGATTCCTGGATTTTGTAAACAAAAACACCATTGACCAGATAGTCAATACACCAACAAGGTGTGCAACTATAATGGATCTGGTCCTTACTAATATGAGAGACTGCTGCAAACCCGCTACTGTAATGCCTTCCCTGGTAAGGTTAGACCACAAAATGGTCTCCTTTGAAGTAAAAGTAAAACCTAGACCCCCAGGTAAACCTGGAATACTCAGGAACTATTCTGGGGCTAATTTCCTGCTATTAAGTGAGTACCTGGCAAAAAGTCAAGTCCCCTTAAACCCTGAGAACACTTCTGCCTATGCAGAATTGTTCACAGAAACCCTGTACAAGCACATTAATAGCTGCATAGAGGCAGCTGTCCCCACCAGGAAGAAGTACAGAACTAACAAAAAACAAGCCACCCTGGTGGAATGACAAAATCAATCGTCTGTATAACAGAAGGAAGAAAATCATGGCAAAAATTAGGAGGTGTAGCACCCAGCAGGATAAAAGCACTCTCAAACTAAACAAACACCTCAGAGGACAAATAAAGTCTACCAAAGCCAAATTTGAAGTAAGTTTGGCCTCCCAGGCGAAGGACAACCACAAAGCATTCTTTAGCTATGTCCACAACCTGAGAGGCAATACACAATTGTGTGCAGAGATCATTGTAAATGGAGCCACCTATACTAAGCCAGAAGATACAGAAAACCTCCTGGCTGAGAAAATTCACCTCCAACTTTACTCGTCTCTCCCCCCTCAACTTTCCCTCAGGAAATATCATCAAATAGAACTCCCTCCTACTATCACTAGGGAACAGGACCTTAATGCTCTAAGATCAAGAATACTGCATCAATGGGACCAGACAGTATCCAATGATGCATTCTAAATAGCATGAAACATGACCTATCAGGCCCTCTGGAATTACTATTTAACTGTAGCCAGCAAACAGGCTTTGTGCCTCATAAATGGAGAAAGGCAACAGTCATCCCTCTACACAAAAGTGGGCCATCTACAGACCCTGGAAACTACAGACCCGTCAGTCTCACTAGTCTTATATATAAATCCATGGAAAGAATTATCATGGAGATGATCAACAGAGATATATAAACCTGCAGACATTGGAACCGTCCCAGTTTGGGTTTGTCAAGGGCAGATCATGCCCACCCAACCTGGTGAGCTTCTCTGAGAAGGTCACCGAAGCAATGGATGAGGGCAGAATCATTCACACGGCCTACCTAACCTGGCCAAGGCATTTGATACAATACCCCACTCGGGCATTACTGACAAACTCAAAAGGTTAGGTACAAACCCACAAGTCACCCAGTGGTTAGCCAACTGGCTCACAGACTGGACCCAGGAAGTTAAGAATTGGGGAATCCACCTCTACAAAGTGCCCAGTCAAAAGTGGAGTCCCAGGGATTATTCCTTGGACTGCTCCTTTTGGCATTTACTTCTCAGAAGTCAACACTGTCAGTGGTCTTTGGCTGACTAAATTTGCAGATAATTGCAAATTAGGAGCTGTCATTGAATCTCACACTGACACAAATATTCTCCACAAGGGGCTGACACAAACAAACAACTGGTGTCAGAGTCATGGACTAAAACTAAATGCCAAGAAATGCATAATAGTATCCTTTGGGAAGTCATTCATCCCTGGTAACTATCATATTGGCAACACACCTCTTTACAGTTGAACCAGTAATCAGGGACTTTGAGACACACACAGATAAGTAATCTAGCCTTTGATCATCATGTGTCTACATTGATGAAAAAATCATTCTATGTTGTACAACTTATAAACAAATGTATGACATCTAAGACCAAGGAAGTCATAGTTACACTGTATTCGGCATTCATCAGACCTATCATTGAGTACAGTGCCCCCTTTGGTATGTACCTACAAGCATATCCAACAACTGGGACGTCCACAAAGGTTCCTCACTAAAAGAATACAGGGCGTAAGTAATATGTCCTATGCAGACCACCTCAAGGCCCTAACCCTGTGTTCTGTCTCCTACAGGCTTTTGAGGGGAGATCTATGCCTGCCATGCAGGACATTAATCAGACCCCACTCTGACGGACCTTCTGCATATCTACAAAACAAAACAGCACCAGAATTACCTGTTCTAAAGACTACCTTGCCTGTGATATAACTAGAACCTGTTGGACAGACAGATATGTATCCCAGAGACTACCCTGTCTATGGAACAGGCTCCCCACCCATGTGAAGCAGAGTTCCTCCCTAACCCAATTCAAGTGCAACTTGGACAACTGGATGGGAAACCAGAAATTCATCCCTGGTTTGACACCTATACCTCTAATGGACACAGGCAGCCAGTAAATGGCTCATAACCCAGGCCCATGCTTACACTTATCAAAGGTATCAGAACTTGTCATAGATTTGGGATGCATGACTAGGCTTAAAAAGGCCCTTATGGTCATTAGACTAGTAATGAACTGTCCAGATTTTTGCCTCATGCTTTTGGTCTGCTCCTCATAAAATGTGTGGTTTTCTGGCAAATAACAGAAGATTTAAGTCACTAAATAATGACATACATTTCACACTCCATATCCTTCAGAAACTGCATGCTAACACAATCCTGTTATTCTAGCAAGTTTACAAGCTTATAAAAGCCATATTTAAAATCTATTCCTATGTTTGGCCTTTGCCTCACCATTATTTTAGGCTTCGCGCAAATTTCTTGCACAAACAGGATGAGAGGTAAGCCCACATGGGATGAATCCTGGTTAATATTAAAGCACCAACTAAAACAATCTCTTCCAGTTAGCCAAATATGATTTCCAAATAGGTTTTCTGGCCTCCTTCAATACTTGCTGCACGCCCTCTGAACAGTTTTTGAACCCTAAATGGGTTCAAAAACTACAGTCAAGTGTCATTTGAAATGTTAGAGTGGACTTGTCCTGTGCAAGTGAACAGGTCCACTCTGTGAGAAGGTTTTGGGTAACTGCCCCTGGCGAAGTGCATAACAAGGAACTACCAGTGCATGCATTTTTCCAGTCCTCTCTGCAAGGTGTCCAGCCACACAACTGTTAATACTGTCAGTTGTGATAGGAGGCAAAAAGATCTACCTGGGGAGTTCCCTAGAGATGGACAATCCCCTCCGAGGCATCTGGGTGTAAATTCCACTTGTGAGGTTCTGCCCTGGCTAATTAGCAAATCTGCTGTGACAAAATGTAATTTGCCTGTAGGGAGATACCCTAAGTTGCCAGGTCCCTTGCCAATGTGACTAGTCTACAGAGAGGGTAGGACCTTGTTCTCCATTGCTATGTAACACACAACTATGGTGTTGTCTATTGTGGAACAACCTGGTCCTGCTGCCTAAAGCTGATTCAGTGTTTTGATAGGTTTTATTGGGGTCATTTCTTTGGGGTTTGGGTTTGCAACTGAAATGAAGCAGCAGCATATGCCCTGGACTTTGACCCCTTAAGAAACTGCATCTCCACACAAAATTCAACGTGACTGGGAAGAAACTTTTTTTTAGGGGAGGGGCGGGGGAGATGAAGCCCTGGATTCTGTAGAATTTACTGGCCCACCAGAAGAGCTCTGTTTAAATGAACTTTAGGGACTAAAATAGTAAAGAACAGAGGATATCACTAAAGTTTTTTCTCATGTGAAGTCCAGGCAGAGGAACCATGAAGAAAGAAGAGGCCATGTAATCTAGAATTCTAAGGAAATCATTCGTAGTACAGCTGTCCTGATGGGCTAGGTTTAAAAAATGCACATGGCAGAAGAAAACATTTGCTGGAAGTAAGCTACCATTGGGGAAGCATCCAGAAACCATCCTTGAAAAACTAACCTTTGAAAAGGGACCAAGAAAGACTTTTCCAGACTTAACCTGAAACCTACGCCATGAAATAGATGCATGGAAAAATGAAAAGATACCAAAGTGTCTTAGGCAGTACTATCAAAATGAAGCAATCATCAACGGAAGTAGATGTGAATCCCCTTATGTTTACAAAAGGCAATGACTAGTCAAACATTTTGTGAATATCCTTAGAGCGGTAGAGAGACATACTGGCAATATCAGGAAAGGGAATGCAACACTAAAAATAAATTTCAGTAATACAAAAGTACAGTTTTGTACCTACCATAAATGTAGATGTTCGAGTGTATTCACTGCTGCAGTCATTACACTTGGGTTATCCTGCCATCAGGCGGTCCCGCAGTCGGCCAGAGTTCCAAAGTCTTGGTCCGGCATCAGTTGCTGTCGCTTCTTCACTGACGTCAGTGCGCCAGGGGTATATAAGATGCAGCTGACGCCATTTTCTTCAGTTTTTCTTGCCCCAGATGTCAGGGGCCCCAAATAGGTAGGCAATACATATTGCTAATAAAACATACATAAAAAATAAAAACAATACCTTCAGTTACAAGCAAATACACCACATAGGTTGTATAGGGTAGAAAGGTATAGATAACTCCCAGCTAAGAAAGAGGGGATGGAGGGAGGGTAACCTGGACTGCAGCAGTGTATACGCTCGAACATCTACATTTATGGTAGGTACAAAACTGTACTATGTTCATTGTGTTTCACTGCTGCAGTCATTACACTTGGGTTGAATTCCAAAGCTGAGGTTGGGTGGCTGGGTCTATAAAGGATTCAGGGTGGCTATGAGGCCCTGCAGCACTGCTGTGGCAAAGCCAGCTCTGGATTTAGAGTAAAGAGACAAGTGGTAATGCTTGGTAAAGGTGTGCACTGAACTCCAAGTTGCAGCTTCCAAAATATCCTTGGTAGGTACTCCTCTAAGGTAGGCAGTTGAAGTGGCTGTTGCCCTGGTGGAATGTGGCCTAATGTTACTAGGTACAGTTTTTCTATGCTGTGTGTAGCAGAAACGGATACAGTGTCCTATCCACTTTGAAATGGTCTGCTTTGAAATAGCATTTCCTTGTTATCCTGCAGCATATGCTACAAACAATTGCTCAGTTTTCCTGAAAGCTTTTGTTTTGTCCAAGTAGAAGCGTAACTGCCTGTGTATGTCCAATGAGTGCAGAAGTCTCTCCCCTTTATTCTGGGGATTTGGATAAAATGTTGGCAAGTGAATAGTTTGGTTAAGAGCCACACTGGATACCACCTTTGGCATAAATGTAGGGTTTGTTCTTAAAGAAACCCTGTCCTGATGAAAAATGATGAAAGGTTCCACTGCCATTACTGCCTGTAACTCTGAGACTCTTCGTGCTGAGGTTATTGCCAGAAGCAGAGCAGTTTTCCATGACACATATTTTAATTCTGCTGAATTGGCTGGCTTAAAAGGAGGTAAAGTTAGTTTTTCCAAGACAAAGTTGAGGTCCCAAGTTGGTGTTGGTGCTCTCCGGGGCGGTCTTATGTTTTTAGCCCCTCTGAGGTACTGTTTTAATAATGGATGAGAGAAAATAGGAGGAACTGTGTTGTAATGAGCTGAGATGGCAGAGGCGTGGATCTTAATGGATGAAAAGTATAGGCCTTTGTCCAGCATCTCAGTTAAGTACTGTAATATCTGAGGAATATTTGGGACAAGAGGGTCAAAGCTTTGAGCCTGGTTCCAGGCGCAGAATCTCTTCCACTTTTCTGAATAGGATTTCCTGGTGCTGGGCCTCCTGGCCTCCAAAATGACATCCATAACAGTTTTAGAGAGAGGTGTTGGCTGCTTGGCTAAGTAATCTGCCATGCAGCCAGGTTTAAGGTTTTGAGCTGGCTGTGCAGGATCTGATTGTTTTGTTGAGTCAGAAGTTGAGGAATTTGAGGTAAAATCCATGGTGGGCCTTGAGCTAAGTTCTTTAAGATTGGGTACCAGTGCTGGCGTGGCCAGTCTGGGGCAATCAGGATAATTTTTGGCCTTTTTTGTCTGGCTGTTAGGAGTACCTTTGAAAGGAGAGGCAGTGGTGGGAAGGCATAAACTTTTAGGGTTTTCCAGCTGAACGAGAGAGCATCCACTTTCCATGCTTCTGTGTGGTTAAGTCCTTGTGCAGAATTTCTGTAGTTCGCAGTTCAGAGGGGAGGCAAAAAGATCTATGTCTGGGCACCCCCATTTCTGAGTTATCATGCTGAATACTTGTGGATTTAATTTCCACTCGTGAGGATCCATGATGTTTCTGCTTAAGTCGTCTGCCAGAGTATTTTTCTTTCCTGGCAGGAATTGTGCTTGCAGATGAACTTGCTAGGTCAGTGCTGTGTTCCACAAAGTCAAGGCTTGTCTGCAGAGGGGATAAGAATGAGTGCCCCCTTGCTTGCTTATGTACCACATAACTGTGGTGTTGTCTGTCTTTAGTAATAGTTGTCCTGGATGCAGAAGGTCCTTGAAAGCTGTTAGGGCATTTTGTACAGCTAGCATCTCTTTTTGATTGATATGAAGATGCATTTGGTCTGCGGCCCACTTGCCCTGAATACATTTTCCTGCCATGTGTGCTCCCCAGGCGTAATCCGAAGCATCTGTTGTTAATGTCTGCCTGGCTGTGGGTAAAATGAAAGGCTGTCCCTTGTTGTGGTGACATGCCTGTGCCCACCATCGAAACTCCTGTTGTAGGCAGGGAATAAGTGGTATTACTGTTTCCAAACTGTGACAGTGTTGAGCCCAAACACTTTTTTGGTACCATTGTAATTTCCTCATATGCAACAACAACCTGTTCTCCTCTGCACTATTCTTAGACCTCTCAAAAGCGTTCGATATGGTCAACCATAAACTTCTCCTCGATACCCTACAATCCCTCTCACTTGAATCACAAGCATTACAGTGGTTCAACTCATACCTGACTAATAGAAAACAAGCAGTCCTCTGGGACAGCCATCTATCCTCTCAACTCCCAGTTACTATTGGTGTCCCACAAGGATCGATCCTAGGTCCCCTACTTTTCTCTATTTTCATAAATAACCTGCCCACTTCCCTCCCAACATCCACTTGTATACAGTATGCAGATGATTCCACTCTCATCTGCTCTGCTTCTTCCCCAGCACAACTCCACACTGCTACCCAGGTGGTCTTCACTGCAGCAGAAAAATGGTTCCAACATATCTGTCTCCTCCTAAATCCCAAAAAAACTAAACTCCTACTGTTCACCCCTACCTCTAAATCCACCCCTATCACTTTTTCCATTGTATCATGCAATGGTACTGTCATCCAACCTGACTTTTCCACTAAACTACTAGGCGTAACCATAGACAATCAGCTAAATTTTGACTATCACATTGACTTAACTATCAAGTCAGTTAATAAAAAGATGGGTGCCCTTTACAGGCTTAAGCCCTTCCTTACTGCCACCTCGAGTAGCTCTCGCCCAAACTCACCTCATTTCTACATTATTATGCTTCTCCTTCCTTTATCAATATATCAAAAGCTAATCTTCAAAAACTGAATACCGCCTACCACAGTATAGCCAGATTTGCCACTGGCTCTCTATTCCAAACTCATCACTGTCTTAACTTAAAAACTAAACTGGCTAGAACTTCCAAACCTAATACTACTACAACAACTAATCATCACTTTTAACATTCTACATTACCCCTCCAACACACCCACACTAAATAAACTCATCACTCCTTATAAAAATCTCACTTCACTTAGATCAGCCAACAAGCTACTAGTTACTACCTTGAAATCTCACAATAAATCAGGTGATTCCTTATTTGCAAACACTGTCGGTTCTTACTGGAATAAACTCCCCACAGAATTGACCTCCCTAGGCTCATGTCATCTTTTCAAAAAACAAATGAAAACTCACCTAATAACTCACTGGCTATGCCCCTGCTCTAATCCTGACTGACCTCAGCAAGTTTATTACTCTCCCCAATCTGCTCCTCTGTACTTTTGCTCTTCAGTTCTAACTTCAACTGACTTCCACAGTCCCTTTTTATACCTCCACTCTTCTGTTCTTAGCTCTGTTTGACTCCCCTCTGACCACTCTGTTTTTTTCTGTCTCTTACATCTATTAGCTGACCTCCTATAATTCCTACTACCTTTTTCATTTCTCACTATCTTTGTTTTTCCCCCTCTCCTTTACCTACTGCCTTTTCCTTGCCTCACTAAGTCCAGAAAACCTATACCTAACAGTAACTGTAATTTATCATTTCCTTTCTCTTTACATCATTTCTGCCTCTTACCTATCTCTAACCTCTTAATATCTTTTACACTACTAACCTGCCTTGTTTTAACACTATATATTAACCACTTTTATGCTTTCAGCCAATACCTTTTTGTTGTTATTACTAGCTACTATGGATATTGTTTTAACTGTAAATTGTTTTTGATACTGAAGCATCTCTCCTCAGCCCCTGATTGAATTTTGATTGTCATCTAGTCAGATTTGTACATGAAAAAGGATTTGCATTTGTATTTTGCCATATTATACTATATTAGTTTTAGTTGTATTTGTATAGTTAGTACTATTAGTGACTTCATATATTGTAGTGTATTAGTCTGATAGTGGAGCTTTTCTCCTCGGGCCTCTGCTGAAAATGGACATGTATCCAGCCAGACTAGCCCGGTTAACAAATGTAAAATAAAATATAAAATAATAAATATGGTATTAGTAGTATGCAGGACGCCATGAACCCCAAGGCCTGCAGAATTTTTCTTGCAGGGAGTTGGGTTTTTGTTGCCATCAACTGAAAGTACTGAGTCAGTTGTCTTTGCTTGTCTGGCGTGAGATAAGCCATCTGGGCCGTTGTATTTAAGCTGGCACCCAGGAATATTATCTCTTGAGAGGGCACTAGTTTTGACTTCTTTTCATTTACTGTGTACCCTAGGAAAATTAGCAATCTTTTTACAAACACCAGATGCTTTAGAAGAATGTTCTTGCTCTCTGCTTGAATAAGACAGTCATCCAAGTAGGGATATATTTGAATTCCTTTTTGTCTGCAAAATGCAATTACTGGTGCCAGGCATTTTGTGAAGACCCTGGGCGCAGTAGATAAGCCAAAGGGCAGTGCAGAGAATTGGTAATGCATTGTGCCAGCTATGAATCTGAGGTGTCTTCTGCAATTTTGTCTGATTGGGACATGCAGGTATGCCTCTTTGAGGTCCAAAGTGACAAGCCATGCCTTATTGCCCAGCATGGGAAGAAGTTGCTGTAGTGTCAACATTTTGAATTTCGGAACATCCAGGTAAATATTTAGAGTAGATAGGTCCAGTATGGGTCTCCAGGCTTTGTCCTTTCTGGGAACCAAGAAAAGTCTTGAGTAAAATCCTTGTCCTTGTTCCTGTTGTGGCACTTTTTGAATAGCTCTCATGTCCATGAGGGTTGTAATTTGTTTTTGTGCCTCGGCCCATTGATTTTGTGGCAGGTCTGGCATTCCTTTTGGCCTTGGTAGAGTGTGAAAGTGGAACCTGTAACCTTGACACACAATATTCAGAACTCATTTGTCTTGGGTGATTATATGCCAATTTTGTGAAAAAAGAGCTAGTTTTCCCCCTAAGGGAGCTGCCAAAAGGTAAGTGCTTGGCATTTAAAGGGGGAAGTCTTGGGACTGTTTCCTATAAGGTTGTGACTTGTCTTCTCCTCCTTTTGGGGTTGAAGCACCCCACTGTCGTGGTCTGTAAGAGCCTTGGGGCTGAGATCTGCCTCTTGGACATCTGTATCTGCCTCTCTGTGGTCTGTCTGACACTGGAAAGGACCAATTTTTAGAAGGCCAATTTCTGCTAAATCGAGGTGGCTGTACCTGTAAGAAATCCTTCACTGTTTGCATAGATTTTGCCTTATCCTCCTTTTTCTTTAATACCTCTTCTGCCTTAACACCAAACATGATATCATGCTGTAAAGGAGCATCCAATAATTTTGCCTTAACATGATCAGGTAAACCTTGTTCTTTTAACCAAGCATGCCTTCGAATCACAGATCCTGTAACTGCGGCTCTGCAAGAAGCCTCTAATGAATCAAAACCACATTGCAGAGTATGTTTTCCCACTTGTTCAGCTGCATGCAATAAATCCTGCATTTCCTTATAGTCAGGACCTTCTGAGCTTGTAAGCATTTTCTGTTTTAACAGAGACATTAAATATTGTTGATATTTAAGCATGTGGAACTGGCAATTTAAAGCCCTTACTGCTAAAGTTGCAGAAGTGTAAACTTTCTTCCCCCATCTATCTAATGCTCTAGAATCCCTGTCAGAGGGAACTGGATTTTTAGCAGTGGAAGCCTTTACCCCTTTGGGACCCTGGGAATAGTTTCTGGGTCAGCAGTAGGGTTTTTATAAAGAAATTTGTGAGAGTCAGGGATTCTGTAGTGCCTATCTGGCTTGACTGGTGCTGGGGGCAAAGAATCAGGGGTTAAACTGGATTCGGAGAACACATCATCCACAATATCTAACAGAGGCGGAATAGCAAGGGGCCGTGCTGAGGCAATAAAAGAAAATCTCTGAGCCTTTTCTTGGATTCTGAATAATCCTGGCTCTCCCAATGGAAATGCTCCCTCATGGTATGTAAAGTTTCCCCAAAAGAGTAATCCTCAAGAGGAGAGGCTGAAGGGATTGATTCTTCAGCATCAGAATCCTCATAGGGGGGGTAAAGAGTATCCCTGGTCTGAAGAGGAATCAGAAGAAATGGAAACCTGGTCAGAGGAATCATAGTCTGTATCCTGCCTAGGTCTTTTATCAGGAGGGGGATGGGAACCCCTGATCATCAGAGTAATTAGGTCTTCGGCCATTTTGAGCATCTGTTTTTTTTTGGCATGGAGGCCTGTCCAGGTGAATGCTATACTTGTTTCTTTGTCTTTAATGGAATTTTAGACTTAGTTGTTGTTTTGATGGTAAGCTGGGCATAGGTTTAGTTTTCAGGTGCTACAAGTTATTAATCAGAACAGGAGAGAGGGAGACCATTTTGGCACCATTGAAATGTTCGAGCTTAAATGGATTTTAAGGTTAAAGGCACACATACCACCAGGGCTTAACACTGCCATTAACATACGTCCTGCCTTATTGGGGTCGACTTAAGACTTCATAGCGCTTTAGTGACTTTATAACAGATTTTATATTATATCCATGTTTGTAGCACATCTGGACTCATAGTTATATCTTAGTTATGTAAATATCTCAAAGAAGGTTTCTTGTTAATGTATATTCATGCTTGACTGATAAATTAGTTTCTTATTAATTCCATATAAGAGGTACTGGAGCTAAGTTAGCACCATTGTACCAGGTTTAGTACAGTGTCCCTATTTATATATCTTTTACATATATATGGCCTAAGGGTCATCCTGTGGCTATTCAATGTCCAACTTTTGTTTAAATGCTAGTGCATTGATGCTGTGGCTTGCCTAAGGCCAGCGACCTTATACTTTGACAAGCTTAGCTTGTTGTCATATTGTTCGCTGACTGTGATTGAATATTGATGGAATATTTTCTTTTGATATTTACCTAGATCCGTTAGGGATTATTAACACTCATTAATATTGCTGGTTATTACAACACCCAGTAAAAAGATATTTGATTCATGCCGGGAAGCTGAGTTTTCAGCTCCCTTATATGTTTTTATGGGGAGCGAACTTTTTTGCCATACTAAGTAGTGGCCGAATTATTGTATTTGTTCACTGCACGCTCTACACATGCATTTTGTTTTGACTATGAATGAGACTATCTATATAGTCAATGGAATGCCGCATGGTTACTATTGCCTGATTATGTTTAATATTGTTATTCTCTCATTAAGGCTATGCTCACAAAAATAGCAAGTACGCCTTTTGATTGCCTTTCTTTATAGGCATGAGTTTTATTAAATAAGGCTGAAAATATAGAGGTTTAATAGATTTCGGCATATATACAGAATCCCGGAGATTCGTTTATGACCGTATCTTTTGATTATTATAATATATATTTGAATTATTAACCTAGGGCGTTGAAAAACTTGTGTTGACTTCGTGCTCTATTTGGACATACAGTCTTTTTATTATTGCAAGAGTGACCTTTTTTCATTTGGATGATTTGTATCTTACCTTTATTTATCCATGTACTACGTAAGATTATAGTAGGATATTATCTATGCTCCATTAGTTAGTAGAACGTTTTTTCATCTATGCATAGTGTAAGATATAGTATGAGATTTATGTTATATACATATTATTAGTGATTTTTATGACTTAGCTATATTATGTCATTGTTTTTAGTATAGACACACAACATTCTTTATTTGTTTTTTACATTCCTTGAACACACGGAATGTTTATTTTTAGTTTCATTATTCCTTTATTATGCAGAAACAGCATTTATTGGCATGAATATCAGCTAGAAAACATATAGGTTGTTATTTAATTATTATCTCACTAACGCATTATGACTGCTGATGATTTTTACAGCAAGCGCTACACCAAGAGGTGACTGAGATATAAATAATGCAGCTTTCATATGCTATAGCCATATCGGCGTTTTTAAAGTTGTTTGCTTTTCATGGACTTAACTAATTGTATAATGTAAAACTGAAATAACTATTAGTTACTTTGATCCACCCCTGACAATAGTCTAGGCTGTTTTATTTAAAACAGTACAATGTGCATCACTTAGAACATGCAGCTTTATATAATTTAAATTTGATATGCCACACTAGATGGTTATGGAATGCTGTTGAGATAAGTGTTATTGGTCTTATAAATCATGAAGTTTTGTCATTGTATATTTAGAACTGTTTTAAATCGTGAAAAATGCTTTCTTACATTTGTAACCTAGCGTTTAACTTACTGACTGAGGTGATACAAAAATGGGTGTTTCCATCTTAGCAATCATGTTTTAATTAATTGAAAAATTGATAATTGTTTTTCTTAATTGATGGTTGGCTTTACTATATAAAGGGAGTTCATTTTTGTATAAGTTATAACCTGATGAAGCGCATATTTATGCGTGAAAGCGCTTGTTTGTCTTAAAATAAACTTCATTTTTATTTATCGTGGTGGTTCCTGGCAGTATTTCTTCATTTGATGGTAAGCTGTGAAGGTCTGAAAACACCCTTAGAAGCCGATGCCTGCTCAGCGGCTCCAGACTCATCTGAGGGATTAATTTCCGTAGGCACAATACCTCGAGTTTCCAGAGGCCTAGAAATCTCCACGTGGGAGTTGGAGGCGGCCTGTGGCTCTAAGGTAGCGGGTGTCAGGGGCTGCGAAAGCGCACACTGAGAACCGGCGACTGGCCTAGGAGAGGCTTCATCGTCGGTTTTGGACCTCGGATGCCTGTCCTTATCTTTGTCTTTGTGTTTTTTGTGTATTTCGGTCATCGGTTGTTCCGACGGCATGGTATAACTGAATCTTCGGCCAAAATAATGGCGAGCAAAATCAAACCATTTACTAGTGCGCTTGTTAAATCTAGCACAAAACCGACGACTAGTGACGTTGTGGTCTGGGCCTAGGCATGGAATACAGTAAGAATGAAAATCCTTATGAGGTATTTGCTTCCCACAAGAAATGCAATTATTAACTTTTACTGACATCGGTCTGAGGCAAGAAAAAGTTTCCCCAACAGGGTACTTAGCTTTATTGAAGACTTCGGTTCTGAAATTCGAATTCGAAAATCTCAGGAGTCGGCCGACCGGCACTTGCGAACTGCTTTTGCTTCAGGCACCGCCCGGCAAGAAAGACTGGAGAAAATGGCGTTGGCTGCATCTTATATACCCCTGGCGCACTGATGTCAGGGAAGAAGCGACAGCAACTGACGCCGGACCAAGACTTTGGAACTCTGGCAGACTGCGGGACCGCCTGACGGCAGGATAACCCAAGTGTAATGACTGCAGCAGTGAAACACAATGAACATCAGTAACAGTGACATTGTACAATGACCTCCGAGATCATGGAAATACAAATCATAACAGTGACATTGTACAATGGCTTCCGAAATCATGGAATAAACTTCTCCTTACAACTAAAAGTCAGTCATTGACCTTCTTTAGAAATAAATTTGATATATCTATGAGAACCAATAAATATTAACATGGGGTTAAGGAAATTAGGCTTCCTTGAAGTCCAATAGGTCATATCTTGATAACCAAACCTATGACCCTATGGCTAGATACACTCTCTTGATGTACTGGATTTTGAGCTTTCCCTTAGAAGCTACCCCTAATGCATACTGCAGGGCATGCAGTATTCATGCAACAATAAGTGGCGAGCACAGCGGGATGTCCCTGCCCAAAATAAATAAATAAAATACTTCAAACTCTACTGGAGTGGAACCAGGAGGAGACTATAAAGACATGTTAGCCTCTGCAATGTGAAAGACTCAGAAATTCTGCAACAAGTGTTTGGCCTTAGAGGGAACAGCACTGCTCACAGTAGCTGCTAAAAGTTTAAGCGGGATCTTCAGATGAGAGGCGAGTAAAACAAAATGCACATATATGTACTAATACTGGTGCATGTTTGCCAGCCCTGTCTTTGGCTTAGGGGATTGGCTAAGCCCCTCCCATCAGGGGAAGCCTAACCCCTGTCACAGAAAGTCAGTTATTCGGGCTTTTAGTACCAAGCAGGATGAACCAAGTCAAACCAGGAACAAGAATTACCTGAAACAAGCTAACAGACAGCCACAAAACACCAACATAAAAGCTGAACCAAAACACAAGATTGGATACCATTGAGCTATATATAAAATAAGGGGCATGGTAGATGGGCAGTGTGAAATCTGAACATCTACTATTACAGATAAGTAAAACTTTAAAGAAGTGTACTATGCTCTTCAGTCACACAGCCTCAGTTGCGCACATGTAGATTCCCAAAGCTTGCTATAACTGAGCTATGCTCATCAGTTACACTGCGTCAGTTGCACACATGTAGATTCCCAAAGCTTACCCTAACTGTACTATGCTCAACAGTCACACAGCCTCAGTTGCACACATGTAGAATTCCAGAGCTTACCCTAACTGTACTATGCTCATCATTCACACAGCATCAGTTGCACACATGTACATTCCCAAAGCTTACCCTAACTGCACTATGTTCGTCACACAGAGTCAGCTGCACACATGCACATTCCCACAGCTTACCCTAACTTTACTATGCCTATCAGTCACACAGCCTCAGTTGCACACATGTACATTCCCAGAGCTTACCCTAACTGTACTATGCTCAGTGACACAGCCTCAATTGCACACGTGTAGATTCCCAGAGCTTACCCTAAAATAATACATGACTGTATTATTAGATAAGTAAAACTTTAAACAAGTGTACTATGCTCTTCAGTCACATAGCCTCAGTTGCGCACATGTAGATTCCCAAAGTCTCCCATGACTGGAGGAACTCCCTGGTCAACTTCATTAAGAAGCTGAGATCCCTCATAAAATCCTCCAAAGCTAGTTATGAAAACAAAATTGCCACTGACTCTAAAGACAACCACAAAGCATTCTATAGCTACGTCAAGAATCTAAATGGGAACACTCAGATCTGCTCTGAGTTATAGCATAATGGCACTAAAATATACAGAACCAACCGATATTGCCAACATCCTAGCAGATAGGTTCAGTGCTAACTTTACCCCCCTCTCACCCCCTAGAGGGCCCATCTCTATAACGGAAGAAGGCAAAGTTCCTATAATCACGGCTGCACAGGTAAAAAACACACTCTCCAAAGCCAAGAACACAGCATCCATGGGACCTGACAATATCCCAGGCTGCGTTCTACATGAACTACAGAATGAACTGGCACCCTACCTAAGTACCATGTTCAATCATAGCCTCACCTCAGGCTTTGTACCCACTGAATGGCGCACCGCAACATTTATCCCACTCCACAAAGGGGGAGCCACGACGGACCCCGGGAACTACCGCCCCATTAGCCTGACGAGTCTGGTCTGCAAGGCCATGGAACGCATCATCGTGGAACTCATAAACAAAGACATTGGTAATCTCCAAACTCTGGACGCTACTCAGTTTGGATTTGTAAAAGGCAGATCATGTCTCCTAAACCTGATTGACTTCTTTGAAGCAGTCACCAAATCCGACATCACACCAGTGACAAGTGGAGTACCACAGGGTTCAGTCTTGGGTCCTCTCCTGTTTGGTATCTACTTCTCTGAAGTGCAGGCCAACACAGAAGGTCTTTATTAACAAAGTTTGCAGATGACTGCAAACTAGGAGCCATAACCGAAACTCCTAACGATGTGGACAAACTACAAAAGGGCCTCACTGAGACAGATACCTGGTGTCAAAGCCATGGCCTGAAGCTCAATGCCAAAAAGTGTATCATCATCCCCTTTGGTAAAAACTCTGTACGCATGAATTACCACATAGCTGGTAGTCTACTTAATGCCAAAAATGTGATAAGAGACCTTGGGACACAGGTGGACAGTAGTCTCTCCTTTGATAATCACATCGCCACAGTGGTCAGGAAATCCTTCTACATGGCTCATCTCATCACAAAAGGATTCTCATCCAGAAAAAAAGAGGTCATTGTTCCCCTCTACTCATCACTCATTAGACCCATTATAGAGTACAACGCCCCTTTTGGTATGTACCTCACAAGACATCTACAACAACTGGAAAGACCACAGAAATACCTCACAAAGAGGATTACTGGCCTCAAACAGATGTCCTATGCAGACCGTCTCAAATAACTACAGCTTTACTCCATTGCATATCGCCTACTCAGGGGCGATCTCTGCCTAACATACAAAGCTATGTCAAACCCAGAGCTGTTGGACATGCTCCACTTAAAGAAATCCCAATCCCTCCGAGCTACATGCTCTATGGACCTTAACCTTGCCACCACAATAAACAGAACATGCTGGAGGGATAGATTTCTGTCCCAGAGACTTCCCATACTCTAGAACAGATTACCTATCTATGTCAAACAGAGCTCCTCATTAGCACTCTTCAAGAAAAATCTTGATGACTGGATGGGAAATGGGAAATTCACCCCAGGGATCACTTCTGTGGCTCTGCTCGACAGGGGCACAGGAAAATAATTTTCTTGGGTGGCGAAAGCCAGAGTACATTTTTTGGCTAGGCTTGTATGGGCCCTAGGGCCGATAGCCTAGTACCTACCTATGAAACTATGAACCTAACTGTACTATGTTCATCAGTCACACAGAGTCAGTTGCACACATGCAGATTCCCAAAGCTTACCCTAACTGTACTATGCTCATCAGTTACACAGCCTCAGTTGCACACATGCAGATTCCCAAAGCTAACCCTAACTGTACTATGCTCGGTCACACAGCCTCAGTTGCACACATGTAGATTCCCAAAGCTTACCCTACCTGTACTATGAACATCAGTCACACAGCCTGAGTTGCACACATGTAGATTCCCAAAGCTTACCCCAACTGTATTATGCTCATCAGTCACACAGCGTCAATTGCATATATGTAGAGTCCCAAAGCTGACCCTAACTATACTATGCTCATCAGTCACACAGCCTCAGTTGCACACATGTAGATCCTCAAAGCTTACCCTAAGTGTATTATGCTCATCAGTCACACAGCATCAGATGTATATATGTAGATTCCCAAAGCTTAACCTAACTGTACTATGCTCATCAGTGACACAGCCTCAGTTGCACACATGTATATTCCCAAAGCTTACCCTAACTGTACTATGCTCATCATTCACACTGTCACAGTTGCACACATGTATATTCCCAAAGCTTATCCTAACTGTACTATGCTCATCAGTCACACTGCGTCAGTTGCATATATGTAGATTCCCAAAGCTGACGCTAACTGTACTATGCTCATCAGTCACTCTGCGTCAGTTGCACACATGTAGATCCCCAAAGCTAACCCTAACTGTACTATGCTCATCAGTCACACTGCGTCAGTTGCATATATGTAGATTCCCAAAGCTTAACCTAACTGTACTATGCTCATCATTCACACTGTGTCAGTTGCACACATGTATATTCCCAAAGCTTACCCTAACTGTACTATGCTCATCATTCACAGTGTCAGTTGCACACATGTATATTCCCAAAGCTTACCCTAACTGTACTATGCTCATCAGTCACACTGCGTCAGTTGCATATATGTAGATTCCCAAAGCTAACCCTAACTGTACTATGCTCATCAGTGACGCAGCCTCAGCTGCACACATGTATATTCCCAAAGCTTATCCTAACTGCACTATGCTCATTAGTCACACTGTGTCAGTTGCATATATGTAGAATCCCAAAGCTTATCCTAACTGTACTATGCTCATCTGTCACACTGCGTCAGTTGCATATATTTAGAATCCCAAAGCTTATCCTAACTGTACTATGCTCATCAGTCACACTGCATCAGTTGCATATACGTAGAATCCCAAAGCTAACCCTCACTGTACTATGCTCAGTCATACTGTGTCAGTTGCACACGTGTAGATTCCCAAAGCTTAACCTAACTGTACTATGCTCATCAGTCATACTGCGCCACAGTTGCATACGTGTAGATTCCCAAAGCTGACCCTAACTGTACTATGCTCATCATTCACACTGTCACAGTTGCACACATGTAGATTCCCAAAGCTGACCCTAACTGTACTATGCTCATCAGTCACACTGCGTCACAGTTGCACACGTGTACATTCCCAAAGCTAACCCTAATTGTACTATGCTCATCAGTCACACTGCGTCACAGTTGCACACGTGTACATTCCCAAAGCTTACACTAACTGCACTATGCTCATCAGTCACACTGCATCAGTTGCACATGTGTATATTCCCAAAGCTTAACCTAACTGTACTATGCTCATCAGTCACACTGCGTCACAGTTGCACACGTGTATATTCCCAAAGCTTAACCTAACTGTACTATGCTCATCAGTCACACTTCGTCAGTTGCACACGTGTATATTCCCAAAGCTGACCCTAACTATACTATGCTCATCAGCCACACTGCGCCACAATTGCACACATGTACATTCCCAAAGCTTAACCTACTTGGAAAGAGGAAGGATAAGAATCACGGAGCCTCTGGAGAATGGTTCTCACAAAGCCTGCTGTGGACCTGGAAAGTAATCCAGTTTGTAGTGCTTTGTAACGGTGTAAACATGAGTCCACTTCTTTTTAATATGCCACCAAAGAAAATAAGGCTTTGGTGAAATGTGCCTTAACCTTGCCTATGGTGGCAATAACAAAGGAGTACCATGGTGGGAATAAGAAAGAAACAACTGCAGTGGCCAACCAATGAGCAAATAAACAGCTGATCAGCTATCTGAAGTACTTGGTTCCATCAAGGCAGTACCTAAGCTGCATTTGCGCATCTGCGGTGTGCAAAATCTTTTCTCCCTTGTTTTTAGGTTCCATAAATGAAACTTGGAGATATTTCTGTATCTACCTGGAATCAACCATCTTTTAGCATGAAAGAAGCATTACTGTGCAATACAACCCTTTTCTTGTGGAAAATAAAATAAGTCCGTCCCAACTAGCAGATGTCAGAGCAATAACTGTTTTCCAAGTAATGAACCTTAAATCGGCCTAAAACGAAGGTTCAACAGGAAGTTCAGTTTTCAAGAATACAGCTGAGATCCCAAGGAAAAGGAATTTGCTTTCAACAGGTGAGTGCAACACACCTTTCATAAACTGACCACAAAAACAGATGAAAAAGAGGAACTATGAGCAGAAAGCTCAGATGGCTGCAACATGCACCTTGATAGATACATAAAATAAGCCATCATTGAGTAGCCCACACAAAGATTTCAAAACCAGAGGGGTAGATACCATACTGGGCCCTCTGATATTAGTTAAGAACCACCAACAAAACTTCTTCCACTTGCAAGCATAACATTTTCTAGTTGCAGGTTTTCTTGGCTCCCTCAATACCTGCAGCAAATCCTCATGAGACAAGTGGTGCTATTCCATTCGCCACTGATACTGTGAGAGCAGATCCAGACTTTGAGGAAAAATGTGACAATTCCCCTTGGCCAATTCCTTTAAAAGTGAGAACCAACTTTGCCTAGGCCAAAAGGGGGTGACCACAATGATCTTTGGTAATTCTTTCTGAAACTTCAGAAATACTTTGGGTGTCAGTGAAAGGATGAAAATGCATAAAGGCACATTCTCATCCAAAGAAAATGAGAAAGCTTCTGTCCTCCAAGCGTGGCTGCAAGGATGTCTCTAAAAGAATTTTTCCAACTGTATTTTTGAAAGAAGGAGAACAGAGCTATTTGCAGAGTTCCCCACATTTTCCAAATGCAGGCAGACCTCTCTTCCAGGTTTCCACTTGTAAGGATCCATCCAAGGATCTGCTTAGTCTGTCTAGCACTATGTTTTCATCAAACAGGCTGTATGAGGCTTGAAGCATCAGCGAATGCTGCAAGGTTTCCTCCCAGTCCATCACCGCCAAACAGCAGAGAGGGTATGACCTTGTACCCCCCTTGCTTGTTCAGGTATCACATGACTGTGGTACAGTCTGTGACCAATAAAAGGGAACCTGGGGACCATAAGTGGTGAAGAACTTTAAAGTTCTGAATCACTGCTAACATTTCTTTAACATTTATGGGCTTTGTAGTGTATGAAGAACCCCACTTCCCTGTACACTCTTCACCATGCAAAATCTGACAAGTCCATCAGGACTAAATGAACTGGGGTCTGGAGTGAGAAGGGTGGGTCTGAACTGAGGGACGTCTAATCCCTCCAGCACTAAAAAAAACTCTTCACAAAACTCAGCACTGGTACCTGGAACTCCTAGGGAAAGCAGGTACTGGGACCAACAATTTTATACACTAGTGAATACTTCCTCATGTGGAGTCCACCCATGGTATCATAAGAATCAATGAAGCCATGAGGTCAAGAATTTTTAGAAACTCTTTTGTCAAGGTAGCTTCTTGAATAGAGAAATCTCTAAAAATGTTCTGCACACTCTGGACAATCTTCTAGTTAAAAGGCCATATTTCTTCTGTGCCCATCATACACCCCATGAAGACAATTCTTTGAGAGGTGTCAGACAAGACATTTCTAGGTTCAACTTAAAGTTGGGAGCAAATTGCATACGAGAAGCAGACTTCAGATGTAAAGATACAATGAATCAGTGGTCCGGAAGAAGGGGTATGACTGCCTGCAGGGTGAATATTTTTAATTTGTGTACTTTCAAAAAGGTATTTAGGTCCCTCAAATTACGGATAGCCTCCAGAATAGCTCCTTTTTGGGTACAAAAAAGATTCTCATTTTAAATACCTCTTCCCTTTTTGTGGTGCAGGGACTGGTTCTACAACCCCACTGCAGTTTGTAGCAGCGAACTGAACAGGTGCATCTGGTTAGGATAGTGTGGGAAGATCCCCTGAAGGGCGGAGGATTTTCTGTCTACTTCCAAGAGTACACTCACTGAATTATTCTCACCACTTGCTGGTTTTCTGTCTGCTTCCAAGAGTACCCTCACTGAATTATTCTCAGCAATTGCCTGTTTTCTACTTCCAAGAGTACCCTCACACTGAATTATTCTCAGCACTTGCCTGTTTTCTGCCTACTTCCTGGAGTACCCTCACTGAATTATTCTCAGCACTTGCCTGTTTTCCGTCTAATTCCAAGAGTACCCTCACTGAATTATTCTCAGCACTTGCTTGTTTTCCGTCAACTTCCAAGAGTACCCTCACTTAATTATTCTCAGCACTTGCCTGTTTTCTGTCTACTTCCAAGAGTACCCTCACTGAATTATTCTCAGCACTTGCCTGTTTTCTACTTCCAAGAGAACCCTCACTGAATTATTTTCAGCACTTGCCTGTTTTCTGTCTACTTCCAAGAGTACCCTCACTGAATTATTCTCAGCACATGCCTGTTTTCAACTTACAAGAGTACCCTCACTGAATTATTCTCAGCACTTGCCTGTTTTCTACTTCCAAGTGTACCCTCACTGAATTATTCTCAGCACTTGCCTATTTTCTACTTCCAAGAGTACCCTCACTGAATTATTCTCAGCACTTGCATGTTTTCTGCCTACTTCCAAGAGTACCCTCACTGAATTATTCTCAGTACTTGCCTATTTTAAGCCTACTTCCAAGAGTACCCTCACTGAATTATTCTCAGCACTTGCCTGTTTTCTGTCTACTTCCAAGAGTACCCTCACTGAATTATTCTCAACACTTGCCTGTTTTCTGTCTACTTCCAAGAGTACCCTCACTGAATTATTCTCAGCACTTGCCTGTTTTCTACTTCCAAGAGTACCCTCACTGAATTATTCTCAGCACTTGCCTGTTTTCTACTTCCAATAGTCTCCTCACTGAATTATTCTCAGCACTTGCCTGTTTTCTGCCTACTTCCAAGAGTACCCACACTGAATTATTCTTAGCACTTGCCTGTTTTCTACTTCCTACAGTATCTTCACTGAATAATTCTCAGCACTTGCCTGTTTTCTGTCTACTTACAAGAGTACCCTCAATGAATTATTCTCAGCACTTGCCTGTTTGCTGTCTACTTCCAAGACTACCCTCACTGAATTATTCTCAGCACTTGCCTGTTTCCTGCCTACTTCCAAGATTACCCTCACAGTATTATTCTCAGCACGTGCCTGTTATCTGTCTACTTCCAAGAGTACCCTCACTGAATTATTCTCAAAACTTGCCTGTTTTCTGCCTACTTCAAAGAGTACCCTCATTGAATTATTCTCAGCAGTTGCTTTTCTGCCTACTTCCAAGAGCACCCTCACTGAATTATTCTCAGCATTTGCCTGTTTTCTGTCTACTTCCAAGAGTACCCTCACTGAATTATTCTCACCAGTTGCCCGTTTTCTACTTCCAAGAGTACCCTCACTGAATTATTCTCAGCACTTGCCTATTTCTGTTTACTTCCAAGAGTACCCTCACTGAATTATTCTCAGGACTTGCCTGTTTTCTACTTCCAAGGGTACCCTCACTGAATTCTCAGCACTTGCCTGTTTTCTGCCTACTTCCAAGAGTACCCGCACTGAATTATTCTCAGCACTTACCTGTTTTCTGTCTACTTCCAAGAGCACCCTCACTGAATTATTCTCAGCACTTGCCTGTTTTCTGTTTATTTCCAAGAGTACCTTCACTGAATTATTCTCAGCACTTGCCTGTTTGCTACTTCCAAGAGTCTCTTCACTGAATTACTCTCAGCACTTGCCCGTTTTCTGCCTACATCCAAGAGTACCCTCACTGAATTATTCTCAGCACTTGCCTGTTTTCTGTATACTTCCAAGAGTACCGTCACTGAATTATTCTCAGCACTTGCCTGTTTTCTGTCTACTTCCAAGAGTACCCTCACTGAAATATTCTCAGCACTTGCCTGTTTTCTGCCTACTTCCAAGAGTACCCTCACTGAATTATTCTCAGCACTTGCCTGTTTTCTACTTCCAAGAGTACCCTCACGGAATTATTCTCAGCACTTGCCTGATTTCTGTCTACTTCCAAGAGTACCCTCACTGAATTACTCTCAGCACTTGCCTGTTTTCGGTGTACTTCCAAGAGTACCCTCACTGAATTATTCTCAGCACTTGCCTATTTTCAGCCTACTTCCAAGAGTACCCTCAATGAATTATTCTCAGCACTTGCCTGTTTTCTGCCTACTTCCAAGAGTACCCTCACTAAATAATTTTCAGCACTTGCCTGTTTTCTACTTCCAAGAGTACCCTCACTGAATTATTCTCAGCACTTGCCTGTTTTCTGCCTACTTCCAAGAGTACCCTCACCAAATTATTCTCAGCACTTGCCTGTTTTCTGTCTACCTCCAAGAGTACCCTCACTAAATTATTCTCACCAGTTGCCTGTTTTCTGTCTACTTCCAAGAGTACCCTCACCGAATTATTCGCAGCACTTGCCTGTTTTCTGTCTACTTCCAAGAGTACCCTCACTGAAATATTCTCAGCATTTGCCTGTTTCTGCCTACTTCCAAGAGTACCCTCACCGAATTATTCTCAGCACTTGCCTGTTTTCTGCCTACTTCCAAGAGTACCCTCACTGAATTATTCTCAGCACTTGCCTGTTTTCTGCCTACTTCCAAGAGTACTCTCACCGAATTATTGTCAGCACTTGCCTGATGTTCTTCATTCCACATTGCTGCAGTCCTAACTATTGGGTAGTCCGCTGTCCAGTCGGCCCGAATACCAAAGTATATGGCTGACGTCGGTCAGGGCGCATTAGACTGACGTCAGTACGTCAGGGTACTAATGCGCATGACCGACGTCATATCCTCAGTCTTTTTTGCCGCATGGTCCGATGCAGAAGCAATTTTGCGAGTGCAGGTTGGCGTTCTGAAAGTTTCTGAAGTCAGAGTTTCAGACCGAATCAAAGTTGGCTAAGTACCCGTTGGGAATATTTTGGTTTTTCTTGCCTCAGTATTTAACCGGATGTCAGAAAAAGTGAATAACTGTATTTCTTGTGGGAAACAGATACCTCATAGGGATTACCATACTTTGTGTATACCTTGTTTAGGGCCTGAGCACGACGTTGTTGGATGCCGCTCTTGTGCTAGATTTAACAAACGCACTATTAAGAGAAGGTTAGACTGTGCCAGGTTAGTTTTGGGAAGCGTTGTAATTATAAAATGCCGTCGGAGGCTCCGCCCGCTTTGGCCAAAAAGCGCAAGGACAAAGCAGCAAAGCCTAGAGTGGAAGAACCGACAGTCCCAGACGTCGGATCTTTAGAAGGCTCAGTGGAGCCGGAGGTTTTGCCAGGTGTTTCTTTGGAGTCTCAGGAGAGACTTTACTGTTACAGGATGTATCCTCGCAGGAAGTAGGCCAGGCTGAGGGGGCTTCTCAGGTGGCTGTTCTTCCCTCTCTTCCTAAGGTGGTTAGAGCCTCCCCTTCTGTTTCCAAGGCTTCTTTGAGAGGCAGGCCAAGTTTAACTTCAGTGTGGGTTTCTCCTAGTGCTTCAGGGTCTTTGCCTAAGAAACATATGCTTAAAATGGCAGAGGATTTGATTACTATGATTAGAGGTTCTATGCCCCCTCCTGATAAAAGGCCTAGGGTGGAACCTGAGTTTGAGAGTTTTGAGCAATGTTCGAGGCTTCTGAGTCTTGGCTGAAGACTTGCAGGAGTTTCCTCCTTATTCTGATTCTGATGTGGATGATTCTACTCCTTCAGCTTCTCCTCCTGAGGATTTTTCATTTTCAGAGACTCTGCATTCCATGAGGGAGCATTTTAAATGGGAAGGTCAAGATTTCTCTGATTCCAGGAAGAGGCTTAGGGAATTCTTGTTTTACCCCAGCATAGGCCTTTAGCTATACCTCCTGTTCTGAATGTGGTGGAAGATGTTTTGCAGAGGCTTCCCTCAATCCTGATTCTTTGCCTCCTGCCCCAGTTAAACCGGATAGGTACTATAGGGTGCCTGAAGCTCATAAGTATCTTTTAAGAGTCCTAGGGCAGACCCGAAACTGTCTCTCAGGGGCCTAAAGGTGTGAAGGCCTCTGTTGTTAAAAATCCTGTTCCTCCTGATAAAGAGGCAAGGGCTTTGGATAGATGGGGAAAGAAAGTGTATACTTCTTCCACTTTAGCCATGAGCTCGGTGAATTGTCAGTTTCACATGTTAAAATATCAGAATTATCTCCTTTCACAATTGAAATCTAAGGTGGATGCTCTGGCAGAAGGTATTGAGTGTAACGAGTTGCAGGATTTAGTTCATGTGTCTGAACAGGTGGGTAAACATTCCTTGCAATGTGGTTTTGATGCTGTGCAGGCCTCCTCGAGGGTGGCTGCCACTGGTTCTGTTCTTCGAGGCATGCCTGGTTGAGAGATCAGAATTTAGCTGAGCATGTTAAAACAAGGATTTTGGATGCTCCTTTGCAGTCTGATGTGTTGTTTGGTTCGCCTGTGGAAGCAGTCTTAAAGAAAATGGAGGACAAGGCTAAGTCTATGCAAACTGTTAAGGATTTTTGCAGGTGCAGCCTCCAAGTTTAGTAGAAATTGGCCTACTAAGGGATGGACTTATCCTGCTTATGATTCCCAGTCTAGGGGTAGGTCTAGACGTGGTAGGGGCAGAGCTCAAGGTTCTTTTAGGCCTAGGACAGGGAGTTCCCCTGCTCAGACTTCTGGTGAGGGCAGGGGTCAGTCCTTTCGTAAGCAGACCCAATGACCTGCCTTTTCAGCTGCCAGTACATTCTCGCCTGGCAGCACCTTTGGGAGGAAGGCTGTCTCTTTTCAAAGAAAATTGGGATTTAATTACCCAAGACAGATGGGTTCTGGATATCATTCACCACGGTTACAGGTTTTATTTCCATACCATGCCTCCTTTCAAAGGCATGCCAGACATTCCTCCTCTACAAAGACAAGAGGCTCACAAGCAAATTTCTCTGTTGCTCCACATAGGGGCCATTCAGCCAGTTCCTGTGCCAGAAAGGGGCCTAGGATTTTATTCTCGCCTGTTCCTAGTACCGAAGAAGGGGAACACGTGGAGGCCAATTTTGGATTTATCTATCCTCAACACTTATCTGGACATTCCCAAGTTCAAAATGTTGACGTTACAACAGCTTTTACCTCTGCTGGGCAAGGATCACTGGATGGTAACTTTAGATCTCAAGGAAGCTTACCTTCATGTGCCTATAAGACTAAGTTGCAGGAAGTATCTGCGTTTTCGAGCTGGAAATTCTCATTATCAGTTCTCTGCATTGCCCTTTGGCTTATCCACTGCGCCCAGAGTATTCACAAAGGTTCTGGCTCCAGTGATAGCTCACTTCAGGCTAAAAGGAATTCAAATCTATCCTTACTTGGATGACTGCCTGATTCTAGCTCAAGAAAAGGAAGACCTTCTACAGCATTTGGATTATGTCATAGCAGTGCTAAGATGCCTAGGGTATTCTGTGAACGAAATAAAGTCCAGTCTAGTACCCTCTCAAGACATGTGCTTTCTGGGTGTGAGACTGAATACAGCAGCCCAGATGGCCTTTTTAACCCCGGACAAACAAAAGAATCTTTCCAGTTACTTCCATCAACTATCTCTTCAGTCCGGGCTGACTGCAAGGACAGTCCTTCAAGCCTTAGGGTTCATGGCATCTTGTATTCTGGTGCTTCCCAATGCCAAACTGCATATGAGGAAGCTGCAATGGTATCTCAAAATGTATGGACACAGCACTGCCAGGATTTGGACACTGTCATTCAAATAATACCTTGCATTCAAAAGGAATTTTTGTGGTGGGCTCAGGAATGTCACCTAAACAAGGGACTCTCTGTGACCCGGCCAGAGGCGAGTCAGATTCTAACGACAGATGCCTCAGACATTCCTTGCGGAGCTCATCTAAATGGAAAGTGGATACAAGACAAGTGGCCTGCCAGACTACAGCATCTACATATCAACATGAAAGAGATGTTAGCAGTCCAGTTTGCATTAATGGCTTTCAAGGAGTTACTTCTTCCAGGGCAGGTGTTGATTCTAACAGACAACACAACTGTCATGTGGTACATCAACAAACAAGCGGGAACACATTCTTACCCATTGTGCAGGCAAGCAATGATTTTATGGGAGACTGCGCTCAGCTTGCAACTAACTCTTCAGGCAAGGTTTCTGCCGGAGCACAGAACTCCTTAGCAGATGTGTTAAGCAGACAAATCATGGATCCCCACGAGTGGAAACTGGATCTTCATGTATTTCAAAATTGACAGTGTCATGGGGAACTCCAGACATAGATCTGTTCGCTTCTCCACTAAACCACCAGCTGCCAAAGTTTTGCACAAAGAGGTTTCATCACACAGCTTGGAAAGTGGATGCTCTTTCTTTCAGTTGGAAAAATCTTCATGTGTATGCTTTTCCACCTCTGCCTCTTCTCCCAAAGGTGCTTCTAAAGGTCAGACAAGACAAGCCAAGGATGATTTTAATAGCTCCAGATTGGCCTCGGCAGCACTGGTACCCATTACTGAGGAGTCTGGTAAGGAAGCCTCCATGGCCTTTACCCTTGATTCCACACCTGTTGTCTCAGAGGGACGGTCACCTGCTCAATGTCAAGCTTCAATCTCTTCATCTAACAGCCTGGCATATTCTGTTTTGAAAGACAGCAGGTCTCAACTTCCTCAACAAGTTTTAAATGTGATTATGGAAGCCAGAAGACCTAGTACAAGGAAAGTGTACGCAGAAAAATGGAAGAGATTTTTATTTTGGAGTGCAGCAAACAATTTGGAGATTTCTGAGCCTAATTTGAGTGTGGCTCTTCAATATCTTACTGAGTTATTGGACAAAGGTTTGTCTTTCTCTTCCATTAAGATTCATGCTGCAGCAATTTCAGCTCACTATGATTGTGACCCACCATTGTTTTCGCATCCTTTGTTCAAGCAATTTCTTAGAGGGGCAAAGAATATAAGACCCCCACGTAGAGCTCCTACTCCTGCTTGGGATCTCAATTTTGTGTTGGAGAAACTTACTCTACAACCTTTTGAGCCTCGGCTACTGCTGAATTGAAATATTTGTCATGGAAGACTGCTTTTTTGTTGGCCATTACTTCTGCAAGAAGGGTTTCTGAGTTGCAGGCCCTTATGGCGGTAGAGCCTTTTTTGATTTTTCATAAGGATAGGGTATCTTTACGTACTAATCCTTCCTTTATGCCTAAGGTGGTTTCTAGTGTGGCTTTAAACCAAACTATTCATTTGCCTACTTTTTATGCAGATCCCCAAAATAAAGGGGAAAAGATTTTGCACACTTTAGATGTACACAGGCAATTGCGTTATTATTTGAGCAGGACTAAAGATTTTAGGCAGTCTCAGCAGTTGTTTGTTTCTTTTGCTTTGGGTTCGCAGGGCAAGCCTGTGTCAAAACAAACTATTTCTAGGTGGATTGGGTTTTGCATTGCATTTTGTTATTCCCATCATGGGAAGGAGATTCCAGCTGGAATTAGGCCTCATTCCACTAGGGCTACTGCCACTTCTACAGCATTTCTAAGGGGGGTGGCCACTAAGGATATTTTGGAGGCAGCTACTTGGAGTTCAGTGCATACTTTCTCTAAGCATTATCACCTTCCTCTCTACTCTAAGTCTAGGGCTGGTTTTGCCACAGCTATTTTGCAAGGCATGTTGTCAGTTCCTGCTTCATTATGATTTGCCAGCCTCCCTTACCTCTGCTTTGGGATTCTACCCAATAGTTAGGACTGCAGCAATGTGGAATGAAGAACATAGTACAGTTTTGTACCTACCATAAATGTAGATGTTCGAGGATCCACATTGCTGCAGTCCAATCCCTCCCTCCTTCCCCTCTGTGTTTAGGGGTGGTTGTGTAGGTGAGGTTATATTCTGCTAATTGTGTATATATTGTATATATATTTTTGGTGCAGGTATTTTGGGAGTTTTTGTTTTTGGCCTTATCTTTTCAGGGTCTTCTGACATCTGGGGCAAGAAAAGACTGAGGATATGACGTCGGTCATGCGCATTAGTACCCTGACGTACTGACGTCAGTCTAATGCGCCCTGACCGACGTCAGCCATATACTTTGGTATTCGGGCCGACTGGACAGCGGACTACCCAATAGTTAGGACTGCAGCAATGTGGATCCTCGAACATCTACATTTATGGTAGGTACAAAACTGTACTTTTTCTGTCTACCTCCAAGAGTACCCTCACTAAATTATTCTCACCAGTTGCCTGTTTTCTGCCTACTTCCAAGAGTACCCTCACTGAAATATTCTCAGCATTTGCCTGTTTCTGCCTACTTCCAAGAGTACCCTAACTGAATTATTCTCAGCACTTGCCTGTTTTCTGCCTACTTCCAAGAGTACACTCTCTGAATGATTCTCAGCACTTGCCTGTTTTCTGCCTAGTACCAAGAGTACCCTCACCGAATTATTCTCAGCACTTGCCTGTTTTCTGTCTACTTCCAATAGTCTCCTCACTGAATTATTCTCAGCACTTGCCTGTTTTCTACTTCCAATAGTCTCCTCACTGAATTATTCTCAGCACTTGCCTGTTTTCGGTCTACTTCCAAGAGTACCCTCACTGAATTATTCTCAGCACTTGCCTATTTTCAGCCTACTTCCAAGAGTACCCTCAATGAATTATTCTCAGCACTTGCCTGTTTTCTGCCTACTTCCAAGAGTACCCTCACTGAATTATTCTCAGCACTTGCCTATTTTCTGCCTACTTCCAACAGTACCTTCACTGAATCATTCTCAGCACTTGCCTGTTTTCTACTTCCAAGAGTACCCTCACTGAATTATTCTCAGCACTTGCCTATTTTCAGCCTACTTCCAAGAGTACCCTCACTAAATTATTCTCACCAGTTGCCTGTTTTCTGTCTACTTCCAAGAGTACCCTCACTGAATTATTCGCAGCACTTGCCTGTTTTCTGTCTACTTCCAAGAGTACCCTCACTGAATTATTCGCAGCACTTGCCTGTTTTCTGTCTACTTCCAAGAGTACCCTCACTGAATTATTCTCAGCACTTGCCTGTTTTCTGCCTACTTCCAAGAGTACCGTCACTTGAATTATTCTCAGCACTTGCCTGTTTTCTGCCAACTTCCAAGAGTACCCTCACCGAATTATTTTAGCACTTGCTTGTTTTCTGCCTACTTCCAAGAGTACCCTCACTGAAATATTCTCAGCATTTGCCTGTTTCTGCCTTCTTCCAAGAGTACCCTCACCGAATTATTCTCAGCACTTGCCTGTTTTTTGCCTACTTCTAAGAGTACCCTCACTGAATTATTCTCAGCACTTGCCTGTTTTCTGTCTACCTCCAAGAGTACCCTCACTAAATTATTCTCACCAGTTGCCTGTTTTCTGCCTACTTCCAAGAGTACCCTCACTGAAATATTCTCAGCATTTGCCTGTTTCTGCCTACTTCCAAGAGTACCCTAACTGAATTATTCTCAGCACTTGCCTGTTTTCTGCCTACTTCCAAAAGTACACTCTCTGAATGATTCTCAGCACTTGCCTGCTTTCTGCCTAGTACCAAAAGTACCCTGACTGAATTATTCTCAGCACTTGCCTGTTTTCTGTCTACTTCCAAGAGTACCCTCACAGAATTATTCTCAGCACTTGCCTGTTTTCTGTCTACTTCCAAGAGTACCCTCACTGAATTATTCTCACCAGTTGCCTCTTTTCTTCTTCCAAGAGAACCCTCACTGAATTATTCTCAGCACTTGCCTGTTTTCTGTCTACTTCCAAGAGTACCCTCACTGAATTATTCTCAGGACTTGCCTGTTTTCTACTTCCAAGGGTACCCTCACTGAATTCTTCTCAGCACTTGCCTGTTTTCTGTCTACTTCCAAGAGCACCATCACTGAATTATTCTCAGCACTTGCCTGTTTTCTGTCTACTTCCAAGTGTACCCTCACTGAATTATTCTCAACACTTGCCTCTTTTCTGCCTACTTCCAAGAGTACCCTCACTGAATTATTCTCAGCACTTGCCTGTTTTATACTTCAAAGACTCTCCTCACTGAATTATTCTCAGCACTTGCCTGTTTTCTGCCTACTTTCAAGAGTACCCTCACTGGATTATTCTCAGCACTTGCCTGTTTTCTGTCAACTTCCAAGAGTACCCTCACTAAATTATTCTCAGCACTGGCCTGTTTTCTGTCTACTTCCAAAAGTACCCTCACTGAATTATTCTCAGCACTTGCCTGTTTTCTGCCCACTTCCAAGAGTACCCTCATTGAATTATTCTCAGCACTTGCCGGTTTTCTACTTCCAAGAGTACCCCTCACTGAATTATTCTAAGCACTTGCCTGTTTTCTGCATACTTCCAAGAGTACCCTCACTGAATTATTCTCAGCACTTGCCTGTTTTCTGCCTACTTCCAAGAGTACCCTCACTGAATTATTCTCAGCACTTACCAGTTTTCTGCCTACTTCCAAGAGTACCCTCACTGAATTATTCTCAGCACTTGCCTGTTTTCTGTCTACTTCCAAGAGTACCCTCAATGAATTATTCTCAGCACTTGCCTGTTTTCTGCCTACTTCCAAGAGTACCCTCACTGAATAATTCTCAGCACTAGCCTGCTTTCTGCCTACTTCCAAGAGTACCCTCACTGAATAATTCTCAGCACTTGCCTGTTTTCTGTCTACTTCCAAGAGTACCCTCACTGAATTATTCTCAGCACTTGCCTATTTTCTGTCTACTTCCAAGAGTACCCTCACTGAATTATTCTCAGCACTTGCCTGTTTTCTGCCTACTTCCAAGAGTACCCTCACTAAATTATTCTCAGCACTTGCCTGTTTTCTGCCTACTTCCAAGAGTACCCTTACTGAATTATTCTCAGCACTTGCGTGTTTTCTGTCTACTTCCAAGAGTACTCTCACTGAATTATTCTCAGCACTTGCGTGATTTCTGTCTACTTCCAAGACTACCCTCACTGAATTATTCTCAGCACTTGCCTGTTTTCTGTCTACATCCAAGAGTACTCTCACTGAATAATTCTCAGCACTTGCCTGTTTTCTGCCAACTTCCAAGAGTATCCTCACTGAACTATTTTCAGCACTTGCCTGTTTTCTGCCTACTTCCAAGAGTACTCTCACTGAATTATTCTCAGCATTTGCCTGTTTCTGCCTACTTCCAAGAGTACCCTCACTGAATTATTCTCAGCACTTGCCTGTTTTCTGCCTACCTCCAAGAGTACCCTCACTGAATTATTCTCAGCACTTGCATGTTTTCTGCCTACTTCCAAGAGTACCCTCACTGAATTATTCTCAGCACCTGCCTGTTTTCTGCATACTTCCAAGAGTACCCTCACTGAATTATTCTCAGCACTTGCCTGTTTTCTGTCTACTTCCAAGAGTACCCTCACTGAATTATTCTCAGCACTTGCCTGTTTTCTGTCTACTTCTAAGAGTACCCTCACAGAATTATTCTCAGCACTTGCCTGTTTTCTGTCTACTTCCAAGAGTACCCTCACTGAATTATTCTCAGCACTTGCCTGTTTTCTGCCGACTTCCAAGAGTATCCTCGCTGAATTATTCTCAGCACTTGCCTGTTTTCTGCCAACTTCCAAGAGTATCCTCAATGAATTATTTTCAACACTTGCCTGTTTTCTGCCAACTTCCAAGAGTACCCTCGCTGAATTATTCTCAGCACTTGCCTGTTTTCTGCCTACTTCCAAGAGTACTCTCACTGAATTATACTCAGCACTTGCCTGTTTTCTGCCTGCTTCCAAGAGTACCCTCACTGAATTATTCCCAGCACTTGCCAGTTTTCTGCCTACTTCTAAGAGTACCTCACTGAATTATTCTCAGCACTTGCCTGTTTTCTGTTTACTTCCAAGGGTACCCTCACTGAATTATTCTCAGCACTTGCCTGTTTTCTGCCTACTTCCAAGAGTACCCTCACTGAACTATTCTCAGCACTTGCCTGTTTTCGGTCTACTTCCAAGAGTACCCTCACTGAAGTATTCTCAGCACTTGCCTGTTTTCTGAAACTTCCAAGAGTATCCTCACTGAATTAATCTCAGCACTTGCCTGATTTCTGCCTAATTCCAAGAGTGCCTTCAATGAATTATTCTCAACACTTGCCTGTTTTCTGCCTACTTCCAAGAGTACCCTCACTGAATTTTTCTCAACAGTTGCCTGTTTTCTACTTCCAAGAGTACCCTCACTGAATTATTCTCAGCACTTGCCTGTTTTCTGTCTACTTCCAAGAGTACCCTCACTGAATTATTCTCAGCACTTGCCTGTTTTCCTTCTACTTCCAAGAGTACATTCGCTGAATTATTCTCAGAACTTGCCTGTTTTCTGCCAACTTCCAAGAGTATCCTCACTGAATTATTTTCAGGACTTGCCTGTTTTCTGCCTACTTCCAAGAGTACCCTCACTGAATTATTCTCAGCATTTGCCTGTTTCTGCCTACTTCCAAGAGTACCCTCACTGAATTATTCTGAGCACTTGCCTGTTTTCTGCCTACTTCCAAGAGTACCCTCACTGAATTATTCTCAGCACTTGCCTGTTTTCTGCCTACTTCCAAGAGTACCCTCACTGAATTATTCTCAGCACTTGCCTGTTTTCTGTCTACTTCCAAGAGTACCCTCGCTGAATTATTCTCAGCACTTGCCTGTTTTCTGCCAACTTCCAAGAGTACCCTCGCTGAATCATTTTCAGCACTTGCCTGTTTTCTGCCTACTTCCAAGAGTATCCTCACTGAATTATTCTCAGCACTTGCCTGTTTCTGCCTACTTCCAAGAGTACCCTCACTGAATTATTCTCAGCACTTGCCTGTTTTCTGCCTACTTCCAAGAGTACCCTCACTGAATTATTCTCAGCACTTGCCTGTTTTCTGTCTACTTCCAAGAGTATTATACAAAAACTAAGAAACTCCAAAACAGCACACCAAGTAGCAGACTGTAGAAACCACCAAATGAATGTAGAAATCCAAGTCCACAAATAAATCCACAAATAACTCGAATCAAATAAATCCAATGGATGACACACTTTAATACAAGTTGAAGCGCTTTTCGTCTACTGACATCAGTAGACTTCCTCAGAACAATACAAATAACCTTAAAATGCCATCTTTAAATACTATTAAAAGCGTCAGCTGACATCAATTAAAAGATATTACTGGCCAGTATTAGTTAAATACAAACTTTAACAATAAAATCAAGACAGAAAAAATAATAATGAATTAACTAACTAAATAGCTTAATATTTTAATATTTTACATCGCGAACCCTTTTTTAATGTAGATGAATTTTCCTAACATATTGCAAACATTCATTTAAAATAATGTAATGTTTTAGCATAAGCTTGGATCCATAAAAATCCCTTCAAATTACATAAAAGAGAGAAGAATTAGCGTCTTAAGCTTTTTAATTTCAAAATGCAACTTATTGAACACAGGTCATTAAAGACCTGGAAATGCATAAGAGTTTAGTTTTATCTGCCACATCAATTCCTTCTCTTCTAGCAATAAATGAAGGGGAACCCCCTGGTCATTGTTCAAAATTTGATCGATTATCATAAACTTAAAGGAATGGTCCTTGTATAATGAAACATGTTTGGCTAGTGCATTCTCTAACCTACCTTTCTTTATAGCGTATAAGTGTTCGTATATTCTGTCCTGCAGTCTACGTTCGGTCTTACCTACGTAGAACCCTGGACATTGTTGGCACATAGCTAAATAGACCACCATACATGAATTACAGTTAGTTCTGTGTTTCAACATATAAGTTCTACCCGAAATAGTAAACCTGTTAGCCTCAAAAATAGTACTACATCTATTACAGTTTTGGCATTTAAAAGTTCCTGGAGTTTTAACAAACCTGGGTGTAGGCTTTTCTAATAGTTTTTTCAAATTACTACCTTTCCTAAAAGTAATTTCGGGCCTTGATCCCAGTTTATTGTACAACAAAGGGTTAGTTTTAAATATATCCCAATTCTTTCTAATAAGGTCGATTATCATATAACTATCAATGTTGAACGTTAAAATAAGTCTAGGATGATTCTCTTTACTGACTGGTAAATTATCATTTAGTACTCCAGTAGTTAAATCTGATGAATTTAGTGAGACGTTCACATTATGTTGTTCTCCCATTACAGGTGCTAAGTGAGTTTTGCTAAGTATAGGTTTAAATACTCCTGTATTTCTTTTAAGGGTTACTTCTCCTATTAGTGAGTCCACTAGGGAAGCTGGATAACCCCTCAATTTGAACATAGATTTCAAATGTTCACATTCCTTTTTAAAATCTACATCAAGACTCACTATTCGGGCTGCTCTCACGAGTTGCCCTTTCACCACTGACTTCTTCTGAAAATTTGGGTGACAACTTGTGTAATGTAACAGCGAATTTGAATAAGTAATTTTTCTGTGGATAGTAGAAACAAAAGCCTTCAATTCAATATTCTTCTCTAACCATATATCCAAATACGCAATTGCACTGGTACTAAAAGAAGATGTGAATTCTAAAAACGTTGTTGAGGAGTTAAACGTTTCAACGATGTTCTCACCAATTTTTCCATCCCCTTCAAATATTATAAAAATATCATCCAGGTATCTAGTGTAAAATCGGATTTTCTCCATCAACACGTGGTTGTTAAAGACATGTTCGCCTTCCCAAAATGCCATCACCATATTAGCCACGCTGGCTCCACATGGGGAGCCCATAGCTACTCCTACTTTCTGTAGGTAAAAGTTGTCCCCTACAATAAAAAAGTTGTTATATAAAATTATTTCAAGAAGTTCAATGACTAGTGAAATTTCCATAGAAGGGGCATTTTTCTTTTTGAGCATAGCTGCAACCCATACAGTGGCGATAGTGTGAGGAATACAGGTGTAAAAGTCTTTGACATCCACTGTCAAAAAATTGCAGTTAGAGCCAAAGTCTAAAGTATTGATTTTATCCAAAAATGACCAAGAATCTTTGCAAATTTGTTCCTCATCCACAAGATATTTTTTAAGGATGGAATCTACTACTTTCGCACAGGTGTAAGTAGGTGATCCTCGGCTATCCACTAAAGGGTGCATAGGCGGATGAATCACATCCTTGTGGATTTTGGGTATACCAAATATTTTAGGATATCTTGGATGTAGAATTAACATGTATTGATAGCATTCCTCATGCAATCTGCCTTCAATAAACATATCCTCGATACTACTCTTAATACTGGAGTAAGCCCTATTTGTCTCAGATCTAGAACTAAGCTGGTATGCTGAATTATTGACCAAATTGGTCATCCTATTTAAATCCTCCTGGTCAAAAATGACAGCTCCTCCACCTTTGTCTGGTTTACACACACGTAAATTATGAGTACGAACAAATTCTATCAAATCACATTCATTATTCTTAGCTACGAAATTAGTAGAATGTTTCACCTTGTGTCTCAAATCCAGTTCACACATTGTCTCAAAAAATTGAATAAGAGGGTGAAGGGGGGGATTAAATATACTGGGTACCCAGAAAGGGTTAGATTTAGTGTTACTCCCTTCGTAGCCTCCCATCATCAAATTAAAATTCAATTTTCTGGTAAAAAGTTTAATATCTATAGTTGTGTTAACTAAATCCATATTATTTTTAGGAACGTATGTGTAACCTTTAGCTAGTAGTTCAACCAGTTCATCAGGCAGGGTCACAGAAGAAAAATTATAAATTTTAAAGTCACCAGTGCTGTTCAATTTGATGTCAGGTTTCATATTCACTAAATTATGTTCATCACCCACAGTTAGATCAACTACCATAGTTGCAAGACTATCAGGAGTTAACCCCCCATCAGCGTTAGCTCCAAACAAATCATAACCAATAATCTCTTGGTCCAGTCCTTCAGTTACCTCACATCCCTCAAGTTCAACAAAATCAACATTGTCAAGATAATCAACTCGCATCTCATCAGCCATGGATTGCTGTCTTTTTAAGATCACCTCATTATCAATCAGAATATCAGGTACTTTAAATTCACAAGGCAAACATTCAGTCAAAGAAGAGTCAATAGATACGACTTCACAGTTCACCTTGTTTTTGGGCCCCTCGTTTTGTTGTAATAAACTTTGTTCTTTTGTTTGGGTATGGCCCCCTGTTGATGTCCCTCGTAAAAAACCTGATTATAATTGTGAGGTTGTGCCTGCTGACCGTTAAACGTGTTTGTTCTATTGGTGTTATTCCGGTTCTGCAAAAGTTCACTTCTTCTCACAGCAGGCCCACTATCATTAGTGGGATCAGGATTGAGCAACCCAGCAGAGTTTTGAAACCTTACATTAGGTTTAATTGGGACATTATCTCTTTGAACTTCCCTTGTTTGCTCAGCACCATTAGATAAAGGGTGTTGCCAAGCTTGTGAACTGGGCGGCTGTGGGTATGCAGTCCCATTTTCATAGGCCATACAATCCCTTTCAAGTTTTTTAATTTTGTTTAGCCTTAATTTCCCCAAGTATTGGCTGACACTGTTAAAACATCGTTCATATTCAAACTTATACCTTTCAAATTCAGTATTGATTTTAATAGATGAATCAAGCAAAATGATTTCATTATTCAAATCGTTCAACCAAACAGTATAATGTTTACCCATAAGCTTTAATAAATCAGCTCCATTACTCTCGAATAACTGGTGTAATTCTCTATGAAAATCAGAGTTATTCACCAAACCTGTGGGGAATTGATAGTGTCTCAACCCCTTCGGTATCACATTACAAGCCAAACATTCATTAAAATAATTAATTTCCAACTGTAATTTCTTCGTTTTTACTAAAAGTTTATCAAACTTTTGGAGCTTTAAAACAATTTCTGGTTGTGTATTTACCTCAAAGTTGTTGCCAAAACTGTTTGTGTCCTCACTATTCGTATTAGTAGCCTGCCGTGAAAAAGAAAAGCTTTCCGCCAACCAGCGATTAATTCCAGGAAACCCGTTTATATTCAAATTTTCAGTCACATTAGTTTGTTCTCGGACTGACACATCGTTTGATCTATCAGGTAACAGTAGCGTGGAAACATCATTAGCACGTAAAGAAGTACCAACCATAGCGTTTCTTCCTACAGAGTTACTCCTCTCTCCTATGTTCCCTCTATTGTCGGATGTTGTCACAAGGTCAGAATCAATGTTAGACACAGGCGGTGCTACCACTCCATTAATACGATCCAAATTGCCAGGTGTTACTTCAGGAATAATGGCCGAATTTACCATTCGTGGCGATAACAAGGGTTCATGTGTCACAGCAAACAGGTTCTTCATTTCCTGTTGCTGCGAATCTATTTTGTACAGTCTTGCGCACAGGGAATCCATGCGCAACAACAGTGAATCAAAAAGAGTGTCATGTGCCAAACCGTTACTTGTTCCAGCTGGTGCTGCCTCTGCAGCACTATCGCAGCCCCTAAGTATATTAGGTGTTGATTCAGGTGAGAAACTACCCTCACTTCTCAGCGCGCCTGACGCCATAAAACTTATTATACAAAAAACAAAAACTAAGAAACTCCAAAACAGCACACCAAGTAGCAGACTGTAGAAATCACCAAATGAATGTAGAAATCCAAGTCCACAAATAAATCCACAAATAACTCGAATCAAATAAATCCAATGGATGACACAAACACTTTAATACAAGTTGAAGCGCTTTTCGTCTACTGACATCAGTAGACTTCCTCAGAAATATACAAATAACCTTAAAATGCCATCTTTAAATACTATTAAAAGCGTCAGCTGACATCAATTAAAAGATATTACTGGCCAGTATTAGTTAAATACAAACTTTAACAATAAAATCAAGACAGAAAAAATAATAATGAATTAACTAACTAAATAGCTTAATATTTTAATATTTTACATCGCGAACCCTTTTTTAATGTAGAAGAATTTTCCTAACATATTGCAAACATTCATTTAAAATAATGTAATGTTTTAGCATAAGCTTGGATCCATAAAAATCCCTTCAAATTACATTTCTGAAACTTCCAAGAGTACCCTCACTGGATTATTCTCAGCACTTGCCTATTTTCTGTCTACTTCCAAGAGTACCCTCACTGAATTATTCTCAGCACTTGCCTGTTTTCTGCCTACTTCCAAGAGTACCCACACTGAATTATTCTCAGCACATGCCTGTTTTCTGCCTACTTCCTAGAGTACCCTCACTGAAATATTCTCAGCACTGGCCTGTTTTCTGCCTACTTTCAAGAGTACACGCACTGAATGATTCTCAGCACTTGCCTGTTTTCTGCCTAGTTCCAAGAGTACCCTCACTGAATTATTCTCAGCACTTGCCTGTTTTCTGCCTACTTCTAAGAGTACCTCACTGAATTATTCTCAGCACTTGCTTGTTTTCTGCCTACTTCATAGAGTGCCCTCACTGAAATATTCCCAGCACTTGCCTGTTTTCTGCCTACTTCCAAGAGTATCCTCATTGAGTTATTCGCAGCACTTGCCTGTTTTCTACTTCCAAGAGTACCCTCACTGAATTATTCTTAGCACTTGCCTGTTTTCTGTCTACTTCCAAGAGTACCCTCACTGAATTCTGAGCACTTGCCTGTTTTATGCCTACTTCCAAGAGTACCCTCACTGAATTATTCTCAGCACTTGCCTGTTTTCTGTCTACTTCAAAGTGTACCCTCACTGAATTATTCTCAGCACTTGCCTGTTTTCTACTTCCAACAGTATCCTCACTGAATTATTCTCAGCACTTCCCTGTTTTCTGCCTACTTCCAAGAGTACCCTCACTGAATTATGCTCAGTACTTGCCTGTTTTCTGTCTACTTCCAAGAGTACCCTCCCTGAATTATTCTCAGCACTTGCATGTTTTCTGTCTACTGCCAAGAGTACCCTCACTGAATTATTCTCAGCACTTGCCTGTTTTCTACTTCCAAGAGTACCCTCACTGAATTATTCTCAGCACTTGAATGTTTTCTGTCTACTTCCAAGACTACCTTCACTGAATTATTCTCAGCACTTGCCTGTTTTCTACTTCCAAGAGTCTCTTCACTGAATTATTCTCAGCACTTGCCCGTTTTCTGCCTACTTCCAAGAGTACCCTCACTGAATTATTCTCAGCACTTGCCTGTATTCTGCCTACTTCCAAGAATAACCTCACTGAATTATTCTCAGCACTTGCCTGTTTTCTGCCTACTTCCAAGAGTACCCTCACTGAATTATTCACAGCACTGGCCTGTTTTCTACTTCCAAGAGTACCGTCACTGGATAATTCTCAGCACTTGCCTGTTTTCTGTCTACTTCCAAGAGTACCGTCACTGAATTATTGTCAGCACTTGCCTGTTTTCTGCTTACTTCCAAGAGTACCCTCACTGAATTATTGTCAGCACTTCCCTGTTTTCTACTTCCAAGAGTACCCTCACTGAATTATTCTCCGCACTTCCCTGTTTTCTGTCTACTTCCAAGAGTACCCTCACTGAATTATTGTCAGCACTTGCCTGTTTTCTGTCTACTTCCAAGAGTACCTTCGCTGAAATATTCTCAGAACTTGCCTGTTTTCTGCCAACTTCCAAGAGTATCCTCACTGAATTATTTTCAGCACTTGCCTGTTTCCTGCCTACTTCCAAGAGTACCCTCACTGAATTATTCTCAGCATTTGCCTGTTTCTGCCTACTTCCAGGAGTACCCTCACTGAATTATTCTGAGCACTTGCCTGTTTTCTGCCTCCTTCCAAGAGTAGCCTCACTGAATTATTCTCAGCACTTGCCTGTTTTCTGCCTACTTCCCAGAGTACCCTCACTGAATTATTCTCAGCACTTGCCTGTTTTCTGTCTATTTCCAAGAGTACCCTCGCTGAATTATTCTCAGCACTTGCCTGTTTTCTGCCAACTTCCAAGAGTACCCTCACTGAATTATTCTCAGCACTTGCCTGTTTTCTGCCTACTTCCAAGAGTACCCTCATTGAATTATTCTCAGCACTTGCCTGTTTTCTGCCTACTTCTAAGAGTACCTCAATGAATTATTCTCAGCACTTGCCTGTTTTCTGTCTACTTCCAAGTGTACCCTCACACTGAATTATTCTCAGCACTTGCCTGTTTTCTGCCTACTTCCAAGAGTAGCCTCATTGAAGTATTCTCAGCACTTGCCTGTTTTCTGAAACTTCCAAGAGTACCC
Source organism: Protopterus annectens (assembly GCF_019279795.1). Taxonomy (NCBI): domain Eukaryota; kingdom Metazoa; phylum Chordata; order Ceratodontiformes; family Protopteridae; genus Protopterus; species Protopterus annectens. Next base: position 1,912,324,110 of record NC_056743.1, on the reverse strand, counting down.
TCACTGAATTATTCTCAGCACTTGCCTGTTTTCTGCCTACTTCCAGGAGTACCCTCACTGAATAATTCTCAGCATTTGCCCATTTCTGCCTACTTCCAAGAGTACCCTCACTGAACTATTCTCAGCACTTGCCTGTTTTCTGCCTACTTCCAAGAGTACCCTCACTGAATTATTCTCAGCACCTGCCTGTTTTCTGCCTAGGTCCAAGTGTACCCTCACTGAATTATTCTCAGCACTTGCCTGTTTTCTGCCTACTTCCAAGAGTACCCTCATTGAATTATTCTCAGCACTTGCCTGTTTTCTGCCTACTTCCAAGAGTACCTTCACTGAATTATTCTCAGCACTTGCCTGTTTTCTGTCTACTTCCAAGAGTACCCTCACTGAATTAATCTCAGGACTTGCCTATTTTCTACTTCCAAGGGTACTTTCACTGAATTCTTCTCAGCACTTGCCTGTTTTCAGTCTACGTCCAAGAGTACCCTCACTGAATTATTCTCAGCACTTGCCTGTTTTCTGTCTACTTCCAAGAGTACCCTCACTGAATTATACTCAGCACTTGCCTCTTTTCTGCCTACTTCCGAGAGTACCCTCACTGAATTATTCTCATTACTTGCCTTTTTTCTACTTCCAAGAGTACCCTCACTGAATTATTCTCAGCACTTGCCTGTTTTCTACTTCCAAGAGTACCCTCACTGAATTATTCTCAACACTTGCCTGTTTTCTACTTCCAAGAGTACCCTCACTGAATTATTCTCAGCACTTGCCTGTTTTCTACTTCCAAGAGTCTCTTCACTGAATTATTCTCAGCACTTGCCCGTTTTCTGCCTACTTCCAAGAGTATCCTCACTGAATTATTCTCTGCACTTGCCTGTTTTCTACTTCCAAGAGTACCCTCACTGAATTATTCTCAGCACTTGCCTGTTTTCTGAAACTTCCAAGAATATCCTCACTGAATTATTCTCAGCACTTCCCTGATTTCTGCCTACTTCCAAGAGTGCCTTCACTGAATTATTCTCAGCACTTGCCTGCTTTCTGTCTACTTCCAAGAGTACCCTCACTGAATAATTCTCAGCACTTGCCTGTTTTCTGTCTACTTCCAAGAGTACCCTCACTGAATAATTCTCAGCACTTGCCTGTTTTCTGCCAACTTCCAAGAGTACCCTCGCTGAATTATTTTCAGCACTTGCCTGTTTTCTGCCTACTTCTAAGAGTACCTCAATGAATTATTCTCAGCACTTGACTGTTTTCTGTCTACTTCCAAGAGTACCCTCACTCTGAATTATTCTCAGCACTTGCCTGTTTTCTGCCTACTTCCAAGAGTAGCCTCACTGAAGTATTCTCAGCACTTGCCTGTTTTCTGAAACTTCCAAGAGTACCCTCACTGAATTATTCTCAGCACTTGCCTGTTTTCTGCCTACTTCCGAGAGTACCCTCACTGAATTATTCTAAGCACTTGCCTGTTTTCTGTCTACTTCAAGAGTACCCTCACTGAATTATTCTCAGCACTTGCCTGTTTTCTGCCTACTTCCAGGAGTACCCTCACTGAATTATTCTCAGCACTTGCCTGTTTTCTACTTCCAAGAGTACACTCACTGAATTATTCTCAGCACTTGCCTGTTTTCTACTTCCAAGAGTACCCTCACTTAATTATTCTCAGCACTTGCCTGTTTCCTACTTCCAAGAGTCTCTTCACTGAATTATTCTCAGCACTTGCCCGTTTTCTGCCTACTTCCAAGAGTAGCCTCACTGAATTATTCTCTACACTTGCCTGTTTTCTACTTGCAAGAGTACCCTCACTGAATTATTCTCAGCACTTGCCTGTTTTCTGTCTAGTTCTAAGAGTACCCTTCACTGAAACATTCTGAGCACTTGCCTGTTTTCTGCCTACTTGCAAGAGTATCCTCACTGAATTATTCTCAGTCCTTGCCTGTTTTCTACTTCCAAGAGTACCCTCACTGAATTATTCTGAGCACTTGCCTGTTTTCTGCCTACTTCCAATAGTACCCTCACTGAATTATTCTCAGCACTTGCCTGTTTTCTGCCTACTTCCAAGAGTACCGTCACTGAATTATTCTCAGCACTTGCCTGTTTTCTGTCTACTTCTAAGAGTACCCTCACTGAATTATTCTCAGCACTTGCTTGTTTTCTGCCTACTTCCTAGAGTACCCTCACTGAAATATTCTCAGCACTTGCCTGTTTTCTGCCTACTTCCAAGAGTATCCTCACTGAGTTATTCGCAGCACTTGCCTGTTTTCTACTTCCAAGAGTATCCTCACTGAATTATTCTCAGCCCTTGCCTGTTTTCTACTTCCAAGAGTACCCTCACTGAATTATTCTGAGCACTTACCTGTTTTCTGCCTACTTCCAAGAGTACCCTCACTGAATTATTCTCAGCACTTGCCTGTTTTCTGCTTACTTCCAAGAGTACCGTCACTGAATTATTCTCAGCACTTGCCTGTTTTCTGCCTACCTCCAAGAGTATCCTCATTGCGTTATTCGCAGCACTTGCCTGTTTTCTACTTCCAAGAGTACCCTCACTGAATTATTCTCAGCACTTGCCTGTTTTCTACTTCCACGAGTACCCTCACTGAATTATTCTCAGCACTTGCCTGTTTTCTGTTTACTTCCAAGAGTACCGTCAATGAATTATTCTCAGCACTTACCTGTTTTCCGTCTACTTCCAAGAGTACCCTCACTGAATTCTGAGCACTTGCCTGTTTTCTGCCTACTTCCAACAGTATCCTCAGTGAATTATTCTCAGAACTTGCCTGTTTTCTGTCTACTTCAAAGTGTACCCTCACTGAATTATTCTCAGCACTTGCCTGTTTTCTGTCTACTTCCAAGAGTACCCTCACTGAATTATTCTCAGCACTTGCCTGTTTTCTACTTCCAAGAGTACCCTCACTGAATTATTCTCAGCACTTGCCTGTTTTCTGTCTACTTCCAAGAGTACCATCACTGAATTATTCTCAGCACTTGCCTGTTTTCTGCCTACTTTCAAGAGTACACGCACTGAATGATTCTCAGCACTTGCCTGTTTTCTGGCTAGTTCCAAGAGTACCCTCACTGAATTATTCTCAGCACTTCCCTGTTTTCTGTCTACTTCCAAGAGTACCCTCACTGAATTACTCTCAGCACTTGCCTGTTTTCTGCCTACTTCTAAGAGTACCTCACTGAATTATTCTCAGCACTTGCTTGTTTTCTGCCTACTTCCTAGAGTGCCCTCACTGAAATATTCTCAGCACTTGCCTGTTTTCTGCCTACTTCCAAGAGTATCCTCATTGAGTTATTCGCAGCACTTGCCTGTTTTCTACTTCCAAGAGTACCCTCATTGAATTATTCTCAGCCCTTGCCTGTTTTCTACTTCGAGTACCCTCACTGAATTATTCTCAGCACTTGCCTGTTTTCTGTCTACTTCCAAGAGTACCCTCCCTGAATTATTCTCAGCACTTGCATGTTTTCTGTCTACTTCCAAGAGTACCCTCACTGAATTATTCTCAGCACTTGCCTGTTTTCTACTTCCAAGAGTACCCCCACTGAATTATTCTCAGCACTTGCCTGTTTTCTGTCTTCTTCCAAGAGTACACGCACTGAATTATTCTCAGCACTTGCCTGTTTTCTACTTCCAAGAGTACCCCCACTGAATTATTCTCAGCACTTGCCTGTTTTCTGTCTACTTCCAAGAGTACACGCACTGAATGATTCTCAGCACTTGCCTGTTTTCTGCCTAGTTCCAAGAGTACCCTCACTGAATTATTCTAACACATGCCTGTTTTCTGTCTAGTTCCAAGAGTACCCTCACTGAATTATTCTCAGCACTTGCCTGTTTTCTGCCTACTTCCAAGAGTACCCTCATTGAATTATTCTCAGCACTTGCCTGTTTTCTGTCTACTTCCAAGTGTACCCTCACTGAATTATTCTCACCAGTTGCCTGTTTTCTACTTCCAAAAGCACCCACACTGAATTATTCTCAGCACTTGCCTGTTTTCTGTCTACTTCCAAGAGTACCCTCACTGAATTATTCTCAGCACTTGCCTGTTTTCTGTCTACTTCCAAGAGTACCCTCACTGAATTATTCTCAGCACTTGCCTGTTTTCTGTCTATTTCCAAGAGTACCCTCACTGATTTATTCTCAGCACTTGCCTGTTTTCTGTCTACTTCCAAGAGTACCTTCACTGAATTATTCTCAGCACTTGCCTGTTTTCTACTTCCAAGAGTCTCTTCACTGAATTATTCTCAGCACTTGCCCGTTTTCTGCCTACTTCCAAGAGTACCCTCACTGAATTATTCTCAGCACTTGCCCGTTTTCTGCCTACTTCCAAGAATACCCTCACTGAATTTTTCTCAGCACTTGCCTGTTTTCTGCCTACTTCCAAGAGTACCCTCACTGAATTATTCTCAGCACTGGCCTGTTTTCTACTTCCAAGAGTACCCTCACTGAATTATTCTCAGCACTTGCCCGTTTTCTGCCTACTTCCAAGAGTACCCTCACTGACTTATTCTCAGCACTTGCCTGTTTTCTGTCTACTTCCAAAAGTACCCTCATTGAATTATTCTCAGCACTTGCCTGTTTTCTGTCTACTTCCAAGAGTACCCTCACTGAATTATTCTCAGCACTTGCCTGTTTTCTACTTCCAAGAGTACCCTCACTGAATTACTCTCAGCACTTGCCTGTTTTCTGTCTACTTCCAAGAGTACCGTCACTGAATTATTGTCAGCACTTGCCTGTTTTCTGCTTACTTCCAAGAGTACCCTCAATGAATTATTGTCAGCACTTCCCTGTTTTCTGTCTACTTCCAAGAGTACCCTCACTGAATTATTCTCAGCACTTGCCTGTTTTCTGCCTACTTCCAAGAGTACCCTCACCGAATTATTCTCAGCACTTGCCTGTTTTCTGCTTCCAAGAGTACCCACACTGAATTATTGTCAGCACTTGCATGTTTTCTGTCTACTTCCAAGAGTACCCTCACTGAATTATTATCAGCACTTGCCTGTTTTCTGTCTACTTCCAAGAGTACCCTCACTGAACTATTCTCAGCACTTGCCTGTTTTCTGTCTACTTACAAGAGTACCCTCACTGAATTATTCTGAGCACTTCCCTGTTTTCTGCCTACTTCCAAGAGTACCCTCACTGAATTATTCTCAGCACTTGCCTGTTTTCTACTTCCAAGAGTATCCTCACTGAATTATTCTCAACACTTGCCCTTTTTTCTACTTCCAAGAGTATCCTCACTGAATTATTCTCAGCTCTTGCCTGTTTTCTGTCTACTTCCAAGGGTACCCTCACTAAATTATTCTCAGCACTTGCCTGTTTTCTGTCTACTTCCAAGAGTACCCTCACTGAATTATTCTCAGCACTTGCCTGTTTTCTGTCTACTTCCAAGAGTACCCTCACAGAATTGTTCTCGGCACTTACCTGTTTTCTGCTTACTTCCAAGAGTGTCCTCACTGAATTATTCTCAGCTCTTGCCTGTTTTCTGCCTACTTCCAAGAGTACCCTCACTGAATTATTCTCAGCACTTGCCTGTTTTCTACTTCCAAGAGTACCCTCACTGAATTATTCTCAGGACTTGCCTGTTTTCTGTCTGCATCCAAGAGTACCCTCACTGAATTATTCTCACCACTTGCCTGTTTTCTGTCTACTTCCAAGAGTACCCTCACTCAATTATTCTCAGCACTTGCCTGTTTTCTACTTCCAAGAGTATCCTCACCGAATTATTCTCAGGACTTGCCTGTTTTCAGTCTGCTTCCAAAAGTACCCTCACTGAATTACTCTCAGCACTTGCCTGTTTTCCATCTACTTCCAAGAGTACCCTCACTGAATTATTCTCAGCACTTGCCTGTTTTCTGCCTACTTCCAAGAGTACCCTCACTGAATTATTCTCAGCACTTGCCTGTTTTCTGTATACTTCCAAGAGTACCCTCACTGAATTATTCTCAGCACTTGCCTGTTTTCTGTCTACTTCCAAGTGTACCCTCACTGAATTATTCTCAGCACTTGCCTGTTTTCTGCCTACTTCCAAGAGTACCCTCACTGAATTATTCTCAGCACTTGCCTGTTTTCTACTTCCAAGAGTACCCTCACTGAATTATTCTCAGCACTTGCCTGTTTTCTGTCTACTTCCAAGAGTACCCTCACTGAATTATTTTCAGCACTTGCCTGTTTTCTACTTCCAAGAGTACCCTCACTGAATTATTCTCAGCACTTGTCTGTTTTCTACTTCCAAGAGTACCCTCACTGAATTATTCTCAGCACTTGCCTGTTTTCTGTATACTTCCAAGAGTACCCTCACTGAATTATTCTCAGCACTTGTCTGTTTTCCGTCTACTTCCAAGATTACCCTCACTGAATTATTCTCAGCACTTGCCTGTTTTCCATCTACTTCCAAGAGTACCCTCACTGAATTATTCTCAGCACTTGCCTGTTTTCTGTCTACCTCCACGAGTACCCTTACTGAATTATTCTCAGCACTTGCCTTTTTTCTGTCTACTTCCAAGAGTACCCTCGCTGAATTATTCTCAGCACTTGCCTGTCTGAGGTTATTTGTAGCCAAACTAAAGCCTGGGTGAAAGGGCAGGAGGGACAGCAAGAATAGACAGGATGCCCTGAGGCCTGTGCAATAGCCACTTTAGCAGGGGGGCTCCTTTCCCTAGAAAGAGCTTTCCCTTCTCTTAGCTTGGAAGCATTATTCTCCAGCCACTACCTCTTAGTACCCCACCTCTTCTTAGGTTGGGGTTTTTGTTTTTTCTACCCTTTGAAGTTAGACGCCTTCTTAGGGGAGAACCTTGGAATATGAAACATTCTAGACATTACATGCATCAATCTATCGCTATCATGACATTGTTTGAGAACCTGGGTAGCAGCTAGACCAACACAAATTCAGGACTTAAGGAGAATTCAAAATCTCATTTTTTAAATCCTCAGCAATAACCCAGTTTATGTAATCAAGCATACCTTTTCAATACAACAGAAATAACTGCATTCCTAAAAAATTCAGTCTGCACCTTCCCAGATGCTTCTTAAAGCATGCTTTGTTTCTAAAGTGTGTCATGTTTCAATTTCATGCACATAACACTTCTGTTCAGCAGGCAAAGATACAGCAAAGTTATCTAAACCGTAAGCACAATACAAAATCATTTTCCAAATAAAGCCCTGATAATTTAAAATTCTAAAGACTAAATTACTTGACTGAGCTGACTTTATTTCTCTGAGATTCTAACCACTGGCCAGTTTAATTCAGAGGTGTAGATTTAGAAGACGCCAAGGCTCTTTTGTTAGAGTTGGTAGTTGGAGTAAACACAAGTGGGTCAGCTGACGAAGGAGCCAAGAGAGGTGCAAGACGAGAACACACATTCGACTTCCTCACTGTCTTTTTATGAGCTTGTTCACTAGCAAAATGGGTGCAGCATGCAATTTTATAGACATCTTCTCAGGCCAGTAACAGAAGGAGTAACAAACAAAACATCTGGAAACTCATGCTCAATAAAGACCATAAGCTCTTTCTAATTTCTGGTGTAGCAGTACATTTCTTCCAGTTAAATACATATGTAAACCTAGCTATTATCTGTGTAAAGATGAACATTATCTTAGGTTTCTGAGGTATGTTAGCCTTCCAAAGGATCAGGCTGGACGGACTCAAGAGTGTTCACTACTGCCTGCATTTAAGTTCCTATCAAAATCAGCAGCATAAAGAAGGCAGCCCCAAAGTCATTCAGAACAGGAGCACAGACTCCAAGATTAGCTGATTGTAAGACACTCAGGTGAGGAAACCACATCAGTCACATACATTGTAATAACCTGTCTGTGTGGTGAAACTTTAGTGTCTTCTTACTATGAACTACACAGGAACACAAAATAATCTTGGAACAAAGTATTACATCTGACAGGGGATCTCTTACCCCAGACTTCTCCTGTACCACAAGGGTTTAGGTCCACCATACCTGAACAAGATTGTGAATATGTTGTTGCCTTTAGCTGACCTGCAGACCACTTACCTTTTCCCCATTAACACCTGGTGTGAGCCTGCAGCCCTATATGGTACAGGATTGGAATACATCCTCTGGGGTTGTTCCACTAACAGCAAGATAAGGCATGTGTATGTTGATATTTTTCCTTTCACGTGCAACTAGATTTGATTGGGGGCAGCTTTATCAGGATCATAAAACTACACCAAGTAACAGTGGCAGTCTCTGGAACACAATGTCACTGTTTAGGTGGTGGACAAGGAAACAAAGCAGCAATCACTGACCTGCACAATGGTGTAATATTCAAGTAATGGTTACACCAAGTGACAATGGTGGTGACTGACATACACACTGTGTACTGCTTAGGTGGTGGACATGGGACCAATAGCAGCAATCACTGACATGCACACTATTGTACTGCTCACATGGTGATTATGCCAAGTAACAGTGCCAGTGGCAACATTCATTGGAACACACTGATACTGCCTAGTTTGCTGATCCTTTGAACTGTGAGGGGCTGACACAGGATGCCCACTGGAGTCTGTAAAAATGTTTTCAGTATCTAGTACCCAACAGTCTGGGGTTATAGAGTGGTTCCCTGCAATTACCCAAGGAAAGCTGGGGTGGAGAGGGGTACGAGACAAACTGGCAAAGATAGTTACAAGTTTTATTCTTCGAGTCAGTTGCCAGAGATACATTACATTTTCTTTTAAACTGTTCTTTCCCAGATTTTGCTGACCTGATTTGAAGGGTTTACAATAAAATGGTCCTGGATTGGCTGAAACTTAGGAACCTGGAGGAAACTTCTTTTCTTTGAAACCTGGGAACATGACATAAGAACAACTGCTTAACTCCAGTAGTTTACTTCAACTGCAGAGTCACCAAACAGCAAGTTCTTACCTATATGAGCATTTAATAGTTGAGCTTGGACATCCTCAGGGAAGGACTGTAACCTTAACAAAGCATACCTTGTCACAACAGTAGCAGCTGATCTAGTGGCAGAGTCCACAGCAGTGGAGTCATGTTTAATAGGGTGTTTAGCTATGTGAGAAGCAGAATTAAGCGTGTGTGGAAAAAGATTTTGCATCAGACTTAAGACAATCTGCAGAAGTTTCCCCCATATTACTCAAAATGGATAGAACGAACTTGGTCATTTGGATTTGTCATTTAATAGCTCTCAGAAGTGTACACTTGTCACTACATCTGTCAATGGCACTGCTGCGTTACCATCAGGAATGGGATCAGAGGAAGAAAAGATTCTAGTACCTTTGTCAGGATTCAGGGAAATGTAAACAGAAGGATTTTGATTAAGATACTCAGGAGTATCCGGAGCCATGTAAACGCTGTCAAACTTCTTACGGGCTGCAGGTGGGCAGTCCAGAAACAAAGCTGCTGAAAAGGCATCTTCCAGTGCTCCAAAACTGGATGGATAGCAAAGATCTTACAAGTATCAGTGTTCAGAAGGTCACAGTACTTTGTTAGGGAGTTAGAAACCTCTTTGCCCTCCCACTTAACCAAGTCTGTGATTTTAACAATAGAGTCACCAAAGAAAATGTCATCATTAGTGAAGTTTGAGGCTGAAGTTTCATCTGTCTCAGATCCAACTCCAGTGGATACAAACATGAGAGGTATAATCTAGCCCTTCTTGGTCTGAATGAAACAAGCACTCCTCAGAAGGCATAATCTAGCTCTCCTAGGTCTGAATGCAACAATCTCTCCTCAGAAGTTATAATCTAGCCCTTCTTGGTCTGAATGCAGCAATCCCTCCTGAGAAAACAGGGAACTCGTTAAAGAAATGAAATAGAACAATGAAGAAGGCGG